>NC_062547.1:86526174-86648674 GCF_016906955.1 Phacochoerus africanus | reverse complement strand
TGCTGTTGAAAATCTGATCTATGTATACAAAGAAGATCTAGATTTATTTTTATAAATTGAGAAAACAAATTATACCTAATGTGAAAATGAAATTATTGGCCTTTTAAATCATACGTGCAACTATTTTAACAATGGAAAATTTAAACTGCTGTTTAAAATGTTTGGAAACATCAAAAAGGTTTAAAAACATTTATGAACTCTTGGAATAATATGGGCACTTATATTCTCCCTCATACCTAATAGACTCTTTATAATCGTAAGTAGTATTGTCTAGTTTTGAGTTTAATATGTCTTCAGATTTTTAAGATATACAAAATCTATTATTATAGTGTCTTTAGAGTATTACCGTATTACCATAGCATGTGAAATAAATGAGTGGTTTAAGTTGCATAGGCCATAGTCATTAAAGGAGCTTGGCAGTGCCCAGAGAATAAAATTTCATATAGTGTAGACTACATGTATTTTTTTTTTAAGGCCAGTCTCAGTTTTCCTTTTCAAAGAATTATAGTTAGAAAGAAAATGTTTAATAGGTTAAATCAAAAGATTGGGAAGTTAAAAGTTCATTTTCTTCAAGTATTGAACCTAAATCTTTAGTCTATTTTATCATAATAAAGAATGCCACCCTACCTCCGCACCCACATACGATTATGTTATTTTGGAAATTTAAATTAGTGGTTATATTTTCTGTTGAAACTATCTTACTTTAAAATTACCTTTTAAAAAAATTTATGTTCCGTTGTAGAATTTGTCCTAAAAACCATTGCGTATTAGCATTCAGATACCATATCTAAGTTGGAAAAAAAAACTTATATGAGGAAAAATTTATTAAGTTTTTCAAAAATTGTCAGCTGTAATAATGTTACTATATAATTTTTCAAGCTAAATATTCTGCTTGATAATATTATGATATGGCCAGTTACTTTTTACTAAAATGTAAATTCAGTCATAAGTAAATTAAAATTTAAAAAGTGATAGGATAGTTATAAAGTCCATTATTATTTGTTTAATATTAATATACTAACATACTAGTACTACTAGTATTATATACTAGTAATAACTACTAGTATTAATTGAGCTACTGTTGCTCCATTGACATTTTAAAAATTAATTATATCATTTAAATTGATAATACTACTTTTTAAACTTCTATAGGCTGGCAGTTTTCAGTAGAATATTTTTGTATTTACTATAGGGTAAAGATACACTTCAGAAATTAAAAATAGAAATTTAACAAATACTGTAGCCAGAATTTTGAGTATTACCTGTCTCTCATTTTGGATTCCATGTTGATATTCTATGGAATATGGTTAGCTAGGTCTTAATAGGTAAGGTAAGTTTAAAGAGTGTTCTGCTTAAATTAATTTGAGAAGGGCTAAGTTTAAGGTGTTTTCTTGCTGGAAGAGTACTCAGAAGTGTTCACCATGTGAATCTTTTAAGAGGAGAATAGAGGATGCACTATTTCCCAAGCTTTATCTTTTCATTGAAACCGCTTTTTTTTTTTTCTTTTTTTTTCCCCTTCTTCTTCACTGTATTAGCATCTCTTGGAACAGTATTCCTTTTTCTAATGTGAAAAAAAATTTTTTTTGCCACATTTGAAAAATAGTGGGAGTTCCTGTCATGGCTCAGTGGTAATGAACCCGACTAGTATCTATGAGGGCATGGGTTCGACCCCCAGCCTCGCTCAGTGGGTTAAGGATCCACCGTTGCTATGAGCTGTGTGTGGTGTAGGTCGCAGACGTGGCTTAGATCCAGCGTTGCTGTGGCTGTGGCATAGGCTGGCAGCTACAGCTCGGATTAGACACCTAGCTTGGGAACTTGCATATGACATGTGAGTACAGTCCTAAAGAGACCAAAAAAAAAAAAAAAGAAAGAAAGAAAGAAAAATGGCAGTTTGGTTATATTTACATGGTCAGCTAAATGATAGTTTTTCCCACCTTCATATAAACAAGTTTGAGCCCACTCTCTTGTATTTTTTAACCCAAATGCTATAATTATTACTTGGGTTCCTTAGGTTGACCAGAGAAAAGAATGTGGTATAGATATATGTAATCATGGTCATCTGTCCACAAAATCAGGATCCTGAACAATTCTATCAAATAACTAACTCATCTGCAATAATCCAGGAAGACTATGTAGAACAATTTGCAGAAAGTTGTGACATTCTT
Source organism: Phacochoerus africanus (assembly GCF_016906955.1). NCBI lineage: Eukaryota > Metazoa > Chordata > Mammalia > Artiodactyla > Suidae > Phacochoerus > Phacochoerus africanus. The sequence continues at coordinate 86,646,509 of NC_062547.1, read as the reverse complement.
AAAAGGCCATAAAATAGATTATTCATATATTCTTCTTTTTTTGTGAGATAAAGTTAGGGGCTTTTCGTGTTTTACATGCTAACGCATATTCATGGACAAGAGCTAAAGGTGGTATGCCTCCAGTTATGAAGATACAACATTTGTAGAGTGTGTACTGACAAATTCAGAAAGGCAGGCTGTCAAAATGACTACTCTTAAGAAATGAAGAATAAAGGACGGAGTATTAGAGATTATACAAACTTTTAAAGAACGGCATACTATAATATGATACAGAGAGGAAAGATTTGGAGAGAAATTGGGAATCTCTAAAGTAATGTTATAATAAGAAAAGTTTACTGTATTGAATTTTCAGACCAGATTTTCTAGCTATTAAAATTGTGGTCAAATATAGCTCTATATCAAGTACCTTTACCAAATATCATTTTAAATGTAATATTTAGGCAGTGAAAGACTTAGAAATTTGGCTTACTTTTTTAAAAAATGTGGTAAAGTACAAAATAAATACAACATTGAAAGTATACTTTTAACGTACACCAGATCACTATGTATATACCTTTATATAGGAATACACTATGAAAATTATTTTTAACTCTTGGATTTTTTCTGAATAGAGATTTAACAGTTAATGATTATTTTGTCATTTTTCTGTACAAAAGACTTAAAACCTCAGTATTAGTAATACAAAAGTAGAAGAAATCTTCATACATGTTTTCTTCTTGAACCATTGTAACCTAGTTAACAAATCTTAGTAGAACAAATTGAATAAACATGTTACATATCAAAGTACTTTTGTATAAGGAAAATAATTGCAAATTTGGCTCCCAAATTTTCAAATAAGTAGTTCCAAGAAGAATCTGAGCTACTGAATCACCAAGAATAATTACTGTAGTAAAATATCATTAAATTGGGCTTATTTTACAATATGATGAAATTCAGGTATCTTAACTGATGTTAGCTTTTATTATCTAAGAAGTGACAGTCATCAGTCAGCTAGTTATTTACACATCAAATGATATTTTCTTTGCCCATTTTAGTTATGATAACCTACATTAGTTTGGAAAAACTGTATAGTCTATCATCTTTCTGATTGCTTTAGGCAAACAACTTTCACAGAGTAGAGTGATGGTGTTGGATATCCGCTTGCTAATATCCTAGTTTGTCAGGGTCCTTCTTCAGATGCTGCCTTAAATCCCTTTGGATCTGAGTTGCTTAAGACAATTTTAGAAATAAATTATCAGTAATAATAGTACAGATACTGTTCATCCAGTGCAGTACTATGTGCCTACCATGTTTTAGGTTCTCTATGTCTTTCAGTGAATCTAAGATTTAATTGGCAAGGTTTGGTTTTTGTTTTTAGTAACTTCATCACCCTTTTGGCTCATAGCTTGCAGAAAGCTTAGCTCTTTTTTCTTGAACTACTCACAAGCCAGGGTTTTTTTTTTTTTTGGTCCTTTTTTGGCTGCACCCACAGTGTATGGAAGTTCCACAGCCAGGAATTGAATCTGAGCCTAAACTGCGACCTATGCCCTACCCTGTAGCAATGTCAGATCCTCAGCCCAGTGTGCCATAGTGGGAACTCCAAACCCAGCTTATTTTATCCAGTACTTGTGTGATTCTTATGTTGATAGCTCAAATTGGGGAAAAGGGTATTATTTTAGGTTGGGATGATAATGAGTTCAGTTTTCAACCTGCTTCAGTAAGTTGCTGGTGGGATGTCTAAATAAAGATGTTATGAAGAGAGTTATGGGTGTGGACAGAAGATAAAAAGTCAAGTGTACAGTGAGATTTGTGATTTTTTAGGTAATAATTAAAATTGTCAGAGTGTTTTTGTATGGAGATGAAACAGCTGTGGGAAGTACTATTGCTTTCTCATTCAAACCCAAGCTGAAGCTAGTCACAATAGTGTCTTAATAGCCCTTTTATAAGTACACTCTTTTCAGTCACACTGACATTTCAAAATCTTTAAAGGACAGTTTAGAGGATTAGCGAAATAATTAGTTTTAAATTTGTGGTTTTGAATTATTAATTCCTAAGACTTATTAATTTATTAAAACCCAAGATTCACAATATTGCGCGAAGAATAGTGATACTGATTTTGCCTTTGGCGTTTACAAAATGTCTTATTTATTAAAAGTAATATTTAGTATATATTTTACTTGAGCAGTGACTATAACTTGAACCATTTCCAATTTAATGGGCTAATTAATGGAAACTGGGAGATGATATGGTAACCATCAAATTAAACATTTAACTTTTCATTTAAGACTCACCAGGAATTGATAATTTGTTGCTTCCTGTGATAGGAACTGAGCCCCTGAAGGCAGGGAGCGTAGGTGGTGAGTTGCCTTTTCAGTTTGTACTCCTTTGTGTGATTCAAGTTTTGAACCATTGAATGATTTTACATTTGGAACAAATTTAAATTTTGAAATTCATTTACTTTATTCATGTATTTTATTTTATTTTATTTTATTTTATTTTGTCTTTTTACCTTTTCTAGGGCCCCTCCCGAGGCATCTGGAGGTTCCCAGGCTAGGGGTCTAATCAGAGCCATAGCCACTGGCCTACACCAGAGCCACAGCAACTGGGGATCCAGGCTGCATCTACGACCTACACCACAGCTCACGGCAACACCGGATCCTTAACCCACTGAGCAAGGCCAGGGATTGAACCCACAACCTCATGGTTCCTAGTTGGATTCGTTAACCACTGCGCCAAGATGGGAATTCCAAAATTCATTTACTTTAAATATGAGATAGTATGATGTGTTTGAAAGTATTGACTCTTGAAGTTAGAAGTTATAATTTCAAATCCTAATTTCACTATTTCCTGGCCAGCTGGCTTTAAGTGAATCATTTCACCTCTTTGAATTCCAGTTTCCTATTTGAAAATGGGGATGGAATAGCTTCCCTAATTACGACTCGTTGTAATTGGAAGTTCATTCAGTAAACATATTTGTGAGGCATACACTGACGTGCTAATAGGGGACACATTTACAGTCCTTAGGACATCTACTTTCAAGTATAAAAGTAGATAAAATAATAACTTATATTTAACTTATAATTTCTGTGATGAAGATAAATATGCTATGAAAATTCGTAGGAAGGATCCACAGTGGTAGCTTGGAGAGTGGTAGTGTTGGGGGCTTGAGTGGTCTTTCTGGAAGATTCAGACATTGAGTTAAGTTTTGAAGGATGGATTGACAGTGAGTGCTGGGGAGAGGATGAGAGAGAGAGAAGGCATTCCACTCAGAATAAGCAACATCTCCATCCCCATCTCATTTTGTGTGTGTGTGTGTGTTGCACATTTATTTTGTTAAGACAGATGCTATAGCAAGTTCTTCCTTAATTTTGCCAACCACCTCCCCAAGTCTTGACTATGATTATTACTTGAAATATGGAAATAATGGAAAATCTGACTTGGGACTTTATAGTGACCACAAAAGAATTAGTAAAGAATGACTAAAATTCACTGAATTTTAACTGTATACATTTTACTATATAATAATAAATATATATATATATTTCCAAAAAATTTTTTTTGTCTTTTTAGGGCCGCACACATGGCATATAGAGGTTCTCAGGCCAGGGGTTTAATCGGAGCTGTAGCTGCCAGCCTACGCCACAGCCATAGCAATACCAGATCCGAGCTGCATCTGCGACCTACCCCACAGCTTACGGCAGCACCAGATTCTTAACCCACTGAGCAAAGCCAGGGATCGTACCTGCAACCTCATGGTTCCTAGTTGGATTTGTTTCCCCTGTGCCATGATGGTAACTCCAATAAATATATAATATATAGTAAACATATAGTATGTTAGTATATAATGTACTTTATACTGTATGCATTTTACTATATAAGTACTAAATTATTGGATTCTGATGTCAACCTCCAATTCTTCCTCACTAAGGAACTAGTGAGAATTCTTAATTAAGGCACCTAAGCAGTTAGCCTCTAATTTCCAGTTCACTTGGAGTTTCCTAAATGAGTAGGTTTTTTTTTTTTTTTTCCTTGCGTCTTTCTTGGTATTTTTGTCCCCACATACTTGTATAGAGACATTATTTCTTCTCTATGTCTGGGGTCTCACTACTGAACCCTTCATGTTCAAAAGCCTAAAATTCACTCTACAGTCTTTCATTCTGAATTTTATAAGCTTCTTTCTCCTAGTATGTTTAGCAAGAAAGCTTGTACCTGCTTTACTTTTTAATTCAAATAGCTTCTTTCCCTAATCTTAAGTACTGTCATCATCTTTGCTGGGGAAGATACTAATTTCTAAGTAGATGTACTTTCCCTGGTGCCATATTGTTTCCTTTATAGCGCCATTAAACATCTTACCCCCATAATAGATTATATATGTTAATATTTAACAACTTAATACTCTCCTGTAAGTTACAGATTAGGGGCATTAATACGTTACTATTTGCTATTTAACAACCAGTATCCTGTAAGTTACAGAAGTAATTTGTAAATCAGATATACAATATGGATAGAAGACAGAATTATTTACTATGGATATTAGCCTTCAGTAAACACCAAGATTATTAAAAACAAATTTTTAAAATTTTATAGCGGTTAATTTATTTTTTTGGTTGTCCTTGTGGCATGCGGAAATTCCTAGGCCAGTGATCAAACCTGTACCACCATAGTAACCAGAGTCATAGCAGTGACAATGGTGGACCCTAAACCTGCTGAGCCACAAGGGAATTTCTACACCGGTTAAATTTAAATGTGAAATAGACTTTTGCAGAAATCCTTATGAAATATTTCTTAATAACAGTAGACAAAATAAGATTGGGTATTATATAGGTAATTTCTTCTTTGTATATATTTGTATGTGGGAAGAAAAAAGATGAAGTATCTCAATTTCTGAGTGGTTTATCAGTCTAGAACAAATTAGTCCAAATTAAGAGAGCAAATTTCCATACATTATCAGAACAGTCTTCTGTTGCTGATGACTCTTAATACTTCAGATTCTTTTAGGTTCAAAGAAAATAGAAAATTGAACTAAAAGTGGTTTAATCTATGGAGTTGCTATTGTGGCTCAGTGGTAACGACCCAAATGCAGGTTGGATCCCTGGCCTTGCTGAGTGGCTTAAGGATCCAGCATTGCTCTGAGCTGTGGTGTAGGTCCCAGACACTGCATGTGCGAGGCTGGCAGCTCCAATTCAACCCCTAGCCTGGGAACTTCCATAAGCCGCTAGTGTGGCCCTAAAAAGAAAAAAAAAAAAAATAGGCTTAATCTATAAGAATGTTTATTACCTTGTACAATAGGAAATCTGGAGGTAGGATGCTTTCAGAGTTGGTTAATTCAGTGGTTTAATATCATCATCAAAGATTCAAGTTCTCCAGCATCCCAGAGTGACCTGTCCTTGTAGGCTGAATCTCCTCATGATCCCAAAGTGGCAGGTGTCACACACAGGTGACAGTGTTCAGTGGAGAAAAGAAAATTTTATCTGCTTATATCACCTTTAGGAAGAATGACAAACTTCTCAAAAGCCCCCAGCAAAATATACTTTAAAAATGCAAATTGTGGAGTTCTTGTGGCTCAGCGGTTGACGAACCCAGCTAGCATCCATGAGGATGCGGGTTAAGTTCCTGGCCTCTCTCAGTGGGTTAAGGATCTGGCATTGCCATGAGCTATAGTGTAGGTCGCAGATGCGGCTTGGATCCCGCATTGCTGTGGCTATGGTGTAGGCTGGCAGCTGTAGCTCCGATTAGACCCCTAACCTGGGAACCTCCATATGCCACGGACAAAAAAAATGCAAATTAAATATTTCAAGTAAGTGGAGAAAGACATATTTTATATTTTGCTCATAGGTCTGTGATAAAAGTTGACAGTGAATAAATATATATCATTTTAAATATGGTGTGTATATATAGGATTACATTTCTTTCTTATTGGATCCTTTACTGCCCAAAGGATAGTATTCCTATAAATACAGGATAAATTAATTTTTTTTTCATTAGTTGCTTCATATTACAACCACAACGAAGTTGGGGGGATGGGAAAGTGTGGGATCTGGAGCGGACCCACAGTTTCCAATTGTCTTTCTTTGTATTGGGAGCTAAAACACATAAATGACTTCAACCTTCTTACTCATTCTTCTTAAAGATGTGTATGTAAGATTTCACACTAAGATTCTCATTTAGACTGATTATTTTCTAGATCTACAGCACAGGGTTTTTTTAAATAATTTTTTTCTAAATTATTTTTTCTGGCCACACTCACAACATATGGAAGTTCCCAGGCTGGGGGTTGAATCAGAGCTGCAGCTGCTGGCCTACACCATAGGCACAGCAACTTGGGATCATCTGAGTTTATATGCGACCTACACCACAGCTCATGGCAATACCGGATCCTTAACCCACTGACTGAGGTCAGTGATTGAACCTGCATCCTCATGGATACTATTTTGGTTTCTTAACCTGCTGAGCCATAACAGGAATTCCCAGGTTTTTTTTGTTTTTGTTTTTGTTTTTTAATCCTAACTCATGTATCCTGTTCTCAAAGAGGCCTTCCCTGACCATCCTGTTTTAAATTGTGAATCCCCTGTATTACCAATCCTTCACTACCTTTTCTGCTATAGCACTTTTCACAGTCTAACATGCTATATATTTTGCTTGTTTTTTGTGTTTATTTCTCCCACTAAAAATGCTGTAGGGCAGAGATATTTGTAGTTTTGTTCACTGGTATATCCTTGGTACATAAAATCATGCCTGGCACATAGCAACCCTTCAGTAAATAATTGCTGAAGAGTGAATTTTTGCCTCACTATTACAGTTTTAAAAAGGTTTTAAATCATTTTCTCTCAGAACTTTAAAGATACTTCTCCATCGTTTTGTGGTATTTGGTGTCATTAATGTGAAATATAAAATTTTTATAGGTAACCTATTCTTTTTTTGAATGCTTTAGTTTTTTTTTTTTTTTTTTTTTATTTCTCAGCATATTACAGAGATGTGAAGTTTTTTCACTGATTCTGGTTGGCACTTAGGAAGCCGTTTCAATTAAGATTATTGGTTTTTTCCAGCTCTGGAAAAATTTGTTCCTTTTTTTTTTTTTTTTTGAGGTATAGTTAATTTACAATATTGTGTTAGAATCAGGTGTACAGCAAAGTGATTTTAAAAGAATTGCTTTTTAAATTCTTTTCTATTATAGCTTATTACAAGATGTTAAATATAGTTCCCTGTGCTATACAGTAAATCCTTGCTGTTTATATATGGTAGGGTATATCTGTTAATCCCGTATTCCTAATTTATCCCTCCACTCAAGGGAAAATTTGTTACTTTAAAAAAAAACCTTTTCCTGCTCTTTTTCTGTATTACTATTTATAACTCCTATTAGTTATGAAGTTTATCTTCTTTTCCCTTGATATTCATTTTCCTTATTTTTCTCTTTTTAATTTTACATCTCTTTAATGTAAGCTTTACATTTACGTATTTGAACAGTAAAATCTGGCATGGCTATTTTCTTACACTAAGATGAAATGCCACATAGTAGGCTAAAATAGGATAGATTGATTTAGTATTTGTATTTTGTTTATTACTACAAATAATGAATGATTAAGGTGGCTTATTATATCAAAAGGAAATATTTGTCATTAAATGATCACTAGCTTATTGGAAAAGGACTTGGTTTAATTTCTCCTCAGGCACTTTATATTTTAAATACCATGTAATAAGAAAATATTAAACATCTCTAAAATTTGTAAGTAGAGATGTTTATCACAATATTATTTATATGGGAATGACCTGGATATCTAATAGCATAATGCTTTAATAAGCTATCATACTGGTACTGTGAAATGTTTTGCAACCATTAACAGCTATATTTTCAAAAAATGTTTAATAATATTGGAAATGATACCCTATCCCAATTTTTAATTTACACACACACATACACAATGGACCCTTTAACAACATGGATTTGAACTGCATGGGTCCACTGATACATGAAGTTTTTTCAGTAAATATGTACTACAGTACTAGTTTTGATCCATGGTTAGTTGAATCCTAGGATGTGGAACCAGATACAAAGGGTTGACTGTAAAGATATACATGAATTTTCAACTCTAAAGATGATTGGCACCTCTAAGCTCTGGGTTGTTCAAGGGTCAACTTTGTGTCTCTGTGTTTGTGTATAATATAAAGTTTCACACATGTTTAAGGAAAAATACTATTGAAAATGTATTTAAAATGTTAATACAAGTTTCATAATCCTTTATATGAAACCTTTGAGCCCATACGTATTTCTGAATTCTAAATTTTTTAGATGTTAGAACAATAATATATGCATATATGTAATCACATCTAGAGAAGTCTTCTGTAATCAAACACATTCATATTTCTTCAGTGAATTGTGATTGTTCACATTAAAGTAAGAGACAAAGTCTATAAATAGTTTCATGTCAGCTGAGGTCACATTTTGCTGCAAAATGAGTTTATGCCAAACTTAAACAATTTAAAAGTTCCTAATTTTTAAAATGTTTTTGGAATTTTAAAATTATGTCTATTCGAATCCAGTCATCTGTTGATGGACATTTGGGTTGTTTCCATGTCCTGGCTATTGTGAATAGTGCTGCAATGAACATGCGGGTGCATGTGTCTCTTTTAAGTAGAGTTTTGTCTGGATAGATGCCCACGAGTGGGATTGCGGGGTCATATGGAAGTTCTATGTGTAGATTTCTAAGGTATCTCCAAACTGTTCTCCATAGTGGCTGTACCAGTTTACATTCCCACCAACAGTGCAGGAGGGTTCCCTTTTCTCCACAACCCCTCCAGCACTTGCTATTTGTGAACTTATTAATGATGGCCATTCTGACTGGTGTGAGGTGGTATCTCATGGTTGTTTTGATTTGCATTTCTCTTATAATCATCGATGTTGAGCATTTTCTCATGTGTTTGCTGGCCATCTGTATATATTCCTTGGAGAACAGTCTATTCAGTCTTTTGCCCATTTTTCCATTGATTGATTGGCTTTTTTGCTGTTGGGTTGTATAAATTGCTTATATATTCTAGAGATTAAGCACTTGTCGGTTGCATCATTTGAAACTATTTTCTCGCATTCTGTAAGTTGTCTTTTTGTTTTCTTTGCTGTGCAAAAGCATTTCAGTTTGATGAGGTCCCATGGGTTTATTTTTGCTCTAATTTCGATTGCTTTGGGAGACTGACCTGAGAAAATATTCATGATGTTGATGTCAGAGATCATCATCAAAGATTCATGATGTTTTGCCTATGTTTTCTTCTAGGAGTTTGATGGTGTCCTGTCTTATATTTAAGTCTTTCAGCCATTTGGAATTTATTTTTGTGCATGGTATAAGGGTGTGTTCTAGTTTCATTGCTTTGCATGCAGCTGTCCAGGTTTCCCAGCAATTCTTGCTGAATAGACTTTCTTTTTCCCATTTGATGTTCTTGCCTCCCTTGTCAAAGATTAATTGACCATAGGTGTCAGGGTTTATTTCCGGGTTCTCTATTCTGTTCCAGTGGTCTGGAAGATGTAGTATATATACACAATGGAATACTACTCAGCCATAAAAAAGAATGACATAATGCCATTTGCAGCAACATGGATGGAACTAGAGAATCTCATACTGAGTGAAATGAGCCAGAAAGACAAAGACAAATACCATATGATATCACTTATAACTGGAATCTAATATCCAGCACAAAGGAACATCTCCTCAGAAAAGAAAATCATGGACTTGGAGAAGAGACTTGTGGCTGCCTGATGGGAGAGGGAGGGAGTGGGAGGGATCGGGAGCTTGGGCTTATCAGACACAACTTAGAATAGATTTACAAGGAGATCCTGCTGAGTAGCATTGAGAACTTTGTCTAGATACTCATGTTGCAACAGAACAAAGGGTGGGGGAAAAAAATGTATACATGTAAGGATAACTTGATCCCCTTGCTGTACAGTGGGGGGAAAAAAAAACCCAACTCAGATCCTGAATGAAATTGTAAAGAGACTTAGTAATCTGTTTTTTACAGAGATGAAAACTGAATTGAAATATAAATGTTCATGACAAAAAATGTGTTCAACATTAAACAGGAAATAGGAAAAAAATAAAATAAAATTATGTCTATTTGGGGTTAGTAGTAGTTAATTTGGGAAGTAAGATTATGAATGATGTTTAAAGCTTTGTTCTTTAGGAGTTCCTATCGTGGCTCAGCACTAATGAACCTGACTAATAATCCCTGAGGATGCAGGTTCCTTCCCTGGCCTCTCTCAGTGGGTTAAGGATCCAGCATTGCCATGAGCTGTGGTGTAGGTCGAAGACACAGCTCAGATCCCGTGTCTCTGTGGCTGTGGTATAGACAGTTCCCTTAGCCTGAGAACTTCTATATGCTATGGGTGCAGCCCTAAAAAGACCAAAAAAAAAATTTATTCTTTATAATTTTTCAAATATTCCTATAATTATAGGAGCATATGCAGAAAAATATTTTATTAACCAAATTTGAAAACTGACTATATATAATTAAGTTTTCTTATTAAATCCTAGCCTTCCCTAGAGAAAGGGGGAAGAGTCAGATTCACCAGAAGCTTTTCATTCGTTGATTTAGCAAATATGTATCCAGTAACTATGCTGTTTTAATGAACATAGATAACCTTATAAGTTATCAGTGAAATTAATACTTCAAGCATAATATATACCATTTCATGCTCTTCTTATTGTTAGAAATTTAGTAATTATGACAATTCCATTTGTTCACCAGGATGCCAAGGAGAAGTAGGAAATTTTATACGCTGAAGGTTGGGTATTAATTGATACAGCCATTTTGGAAAGCAATTTGATAGTATCCATTAAAGTTGAAGTTATTTATATACTCTGTAAAACCTCTTCCATTTCATGTGACTTGTCATCAGTATATTGAAAGTAGAACTTTTTCAATTTCTCTTACATCTTACAAGCATTTTATTTATTGTAATTTTATCTGCTGGCATTACTGGGTTTTCACTGTGATTTTTTTTTCTCTTTTGGTGGGGGCAGTACATTTGCTCTTCAGTAACATGTTTACTGAGCATTTTCATAATACGACTTTTTTTTTTTTTTGGTCTTTTGTCCTTTTAGGGCTGCACATACGGCACATGGAGGTTCCCAGGCTAGGAGTCTAAGCAGAGCTGTAGCCGCCACCCTATGCCACAGCCACAGCAATGCCAGATCTGAGCTGTGTCTTCAACCTACATCACAACTTACAGCAACACCGGATCCTTACCCCACTGGGCGAGGCCAGGGATCAAACCTGGAACCTCATGGGTCAGATTCATTTCCACTGTGCCATGATGGGAACTCCAGAATACGACTTTTTTAAAAAAACAAAAACTAGTTTTGCTTGTTTTGATATTCTAATAGTATCTTGAAATATTCAGCACTTTTACTTGTGAAGTGCAACATGTAGTTAAGTGTCTCTTCAGTTTTGCTGGGGTGATTGCTGCTGTTGTGTATGCACAAGCACAATGGAATAAGGTAACTAGGATTACCAACCAGACTTGTCAGTGGGTCTAGGCACAGAATTTATATCTTTAACTGCATCAGAGACAAAATGGGTGAGTAGAAGCCCTCAAGGTCACCTCCTCTCACGGAAACACCAAAATTACAACTAACTGCTCTACAACCACCAAAAAAATAGAATAGAAGCTACCAAAAAAGATATCCAACACCCGAAGACAAATAAGCCACATGGAGATGATAGGAGGGGCACTTTCATGATATAAGCAATCCCATACCCACCAGGCAGGCAACCCAGAGACTGGAAAATAACATATCATAGAAGCTCTCCCAAAGGATTCAGAGGTCTGAACCCCATGTAAGGTTCCTCATCCTGGGGGGTCTGGCATTGGGAGGAGCCCCTAGAGAGTTTGGCATTGAAGGCCAGCAGGGCTTGAGTGCAGAAGCTCCATAGATCTTGAGGAAACAGATTCCACTCCTGTAGGGTGCACACAGGGTTTCATGTGCACTGGGTCCCAGGGCAAAGCAAGGACTCCATAAGAATATGGGTCAGACCTACCTGCAGGTCTTGGAGGGTCTCCTGGGAAAGCAGGGGAAGCCTTGGCCCACTGTGGGGACAGGACATTGGAGGAGGAGGTCCCAGGGACTAATTATTGGTGTGAGCTCTTCTGGAGACTGCCATGTTTGGAAGATAGCTGGCTCTATCCATCAGTGCTGAAAAGCCCCAGGCAAAACAATAAGCAGGGTTGGAACACAGCCCAGCTATGAGCAAATAGTCTGTCTAAATTCCTACCAGGCATATAGCCAGCTCTAATACACCCAGAGGCAAGATTCACCCACCAGAGGGACAAGACCCAGCTCCACCTACCAGTAGGCAGCCACCAGTCCCTCACATCAGTAAGCCTTCCACAAGCCTTTGTATCAGCTTTAGCCACAAGGGGCCAGACACCAGAAACGAGAGGCTGCAAGTACCCTATAGCTTGTTAAAAAAGAGACTACGCAAGAAGCTGTGCAAAAAAACAGAAATTTGAGCCAGATGAATAAGGCAAAAATCCCAGAAGAACAACTAAGTGGAGATAAGTAACCTACATGAAAGAGACTTTAGATAATGACAATAAAGATACCCAGGATCTTAGAAAAAAAACTGGAGGCAAAGATTGATAAATTACAAGAAGTGTTTAACAAATATAATATTGAAAGATTAACACAAGCCAAGCAGACATGAACAACACAGTTATATATATATATATATATATATATATATATTTTTTTTTTTTCACTAGAAGGAATCAACAGCAGAATGCATGAGGCAGAATTAACAAGGTGGAAGACAGACTGATGGATACCACTGACACATAACAGAACAAAGGAAAAAGAATGAAAAGAAACAAGAACAGTGTAAGAGAACTGTGAGGCAATTTTAAACTCACCAACATTAGGATTATAGGGGTGCAGAAGGAGAGGAGAGAAAGGGCCTGAGATAATATTTAAAGAGATAATAGCCAAAAAATTCCCTCATGTGAGAAAGTAATCACTCACTGATATCCAGAAAGCACAACAAATACAATATAGAAAAAACCCAAAAAGAAACACCCCAAGACATATTAATAAAACTGAACAAAACTAAAGACAAAAAATTGCAAGAGCTAGGGGAAAGCAGCAGATAACATAAGAGAACCCCAGTAAGGTTATCAGCTGATTTTTTTTTTAGCAGAAACTCTGCAAGCCAGAAGGGAGTGGCATGGCATACTTAAAGTGATGAAAGAACAAAAACTTACAACCAAAAATACCGTATTCAGCAAGACTGTCATTCAGATTTGAAGGAGAAATCAACAGCTTTACAGACAAGCCAAAGCTAAGATATTCAGTAGCTGTACAACAAATGCTAAAGAAACTTCTCTTGGTGGGAAAGAAAAGGCCACAACTAGGAAATTATAAATAATAAGGCTTAACAGTAACGGCAAACATAATAAAGGTAGGAAATCATCCACACACAAATATGACATCAAAACCAGCTATCGTGAGAAGAGAGTACAAATGCGGGATACTAGAGATGCATTTGCAATTAAGAGGCCAGCAACTTAAAACAATCTTGTGTATATATAGACTCCTATATCAATACCTTATGCTAACTGCAAACCAAAAATGTACAATAGATACACAAATCAGAAAAAGCAATCCAGACATAACACTAAAGATAGTCATCAAAACACAAGAGAAGAAAACAGGGAAGAAAAGAAGACCAACAAAAACTCGAAACAGTTAGCAAAATGGCAATAAGGACATGTATATTAATAGTTACCTTAAATGTAAATGAACTAAATGCTCCAGCCAAAAGACATAGACTGGCTGAACGGATACAAAACAAGACCCATGTATATATATACTATGTACAAGAGACCCATGACAGCTCTAGGGACACATAGAAACTGAGAGAGTATGGAAGAAGGTACTCCAGGAGTTCCTGTTGTGGCTCAGAGGGTTAGGAACCTGACATAGTGTCTGTAAGGATGTGGGTTCAATCCCTGACCTCCCTCAGTGGGTTAAGGATCCACTGTGGCTGCAAGCTGCAGCATAGGTCACAGATCCATTGTCGCTGTGGCATAGGCCAGCAGCTGCAGCTCCAGTTCAACCCCTGGCCTGGGAGCTTTCATTTGCCTCACATGTGGCTGTAAAAAGAAGAAGAAGAAAAAAAGATTCACTTCACTATTACAGTTAAACACACCTTAAAAAAATAATAATAATAAGATATTTTATACAAATGGAAATCAAAAGATAGCTAAAACAGCAATAGTCATCAAATAGAGTTTAAAATGAAGATGGTTACAAGAGACAACATTACATAATAATCAAAGAATCAATCCAAGAAGAAGATATAATAGTTGTAAATACATAAACCAATATAGGAGCACCTCAGTATATACAGCTATTTGTAACAGCTGTAAAGGGAGAAAGCAGTAACACAGTTATAGTGGAGGACTTTAAAACCCCACTTACAGCAGTGGGCCAATCATCCAGACAGAAAATCAACAAGGAAACACAGGCCTTAAATGATGCCTTAGACCAGAGGAACTTAATAGATATTTATAGAACATTCCATCCAAAAGCATCAGAATATATATTCTCAAGTGCACAAGGAACATTCTCTAGGATAGATCACATTCTGGGCCACAAATCAAGCCTCAGTAAATTTAAAAAAACTGAAGTCATATCGGGCATCTTTTCTGACTGCAATGTGGTAAGACTAGAAATCAATAACAAGAAAAAAATTTGCAAAAAAAAAATACAAACGTGGACTAAACAATATGCTATGAAATAACCAATGGGTCACTGAAGAAATCAAAGAGGAAATCAAAAAATAGCTAGAGACAAATGACAGGACACACTGATCCAAGAACCTGTGGGAAGCAGCAAAAGTAGTTCTAAGGAAAGTTTATGGCAGTACAAACCTAGCTCAGGGAACAAGCAAACTCTCAAACAACCTAACCTGACACCAAAAGCAACTTGAAAAAAGATCAAAGAAAAAGTTAGTAGAAGGAAAGAATTCATGAAGATCAGAGCAGAAATAAATAGGAAGTAAACAGTAGAAAAATCAGTGAAACTAAAAGCTGGTTCTTTGAAAAGATAAAACAAAATTGAAAAACCAGACTCATTGAGTAAAAAAGGAAGAGGGCTCAAATCAGTGAACTTAGAAATGAGGAGTTCCTGCTATGGCACAGTGGGTTGATGATCTGACTCGTCTCTGTGGAGACATTGGCCTGACAGAGTGGGTTAAAGATCCAGTGTTGCTGCACCTGTGGCTTTGATTGTAGCTCTGACTGGAATTTGCTTCCTGGACCAGGAAACTTCTGTATGCCTTAGGTGTGGCAGGGGGAAAAAAATAAATGGAAAAGAAGTTACAGTGGACATCACAGAAGTACAAAGGATCATAAAGAGACTACTACAGGCAGATATGTGCCAATAAAATAGACAACCTAGAAAAAATGGACAAATTCTTAGAAAGGTACAATCTTCCAAGACAGATCTCAGAAGAAGTCTAAGTTGAACGGACCAATCATAAGTACTGAAATTGAAACTGTGATTTAAAAACTTCCAACAAACAGAGGTCCAGAATCTGAGCCATGTCTGCGACCTACACCACAGCTCACGGCAATACCAGATCCTTGACCCACTGAGCGAGGCCAGGGATCAAACCCGCAATCCCATGGTTCCTAGTCAGATTCATTTCCGCTGCACCACAACAGGAACTCCGGGAGAACAGTGTTTAAAGAATTACAACTCTTAGGTGTCTTTTGGTATCTTTCTAATTGAATTTCATTTTATTCTAAAAAATTTAGAAAATACAGCTAAAGGAATAAATAGCAGACTTTAAAATCATTCAGAATTGTGACATTCAGAGATAATTACTAGCATCTAATTTTTTTTGGTAAAAATTATACGTGGAAAAAACCCTTGAAATTTATTGAGAGGCATAAAATGAAAGCCTTTTTACCTCCCAGCTGACTATCTTTGTCCACATCATTAGAGCTTTTCTCCTCAAGTAACCCAAATAGTAATTTCTCATGTGTTCTTTGTTATTTGTTGCTTTTGTATCCTTTGTTGTTTGTTCCTATTCATGGCAACATAAAAATTACACCTATTTTGTACTTTGTTTATTTCACTGAGATATTTCAGTATGAGTTTGAAGGTTACATAATATCCTATTGTAAATACTGTTAACATTTTGTTATATATCCTTCCATCTATGTCACTAGCACAAGATCATGAGGAACAGGATGAGCCTTGCTTCACAACTCAAAATTCAAATCTGAAACATTCTAGTATTTTAATATTTAGTATGTGGTTTGGTGATTTAAACACAGGCTTAAGGAGTTCCCATCTTGGCGCAGCGAAAACGAATCCGACTAGGAACCATAAGGTTGCAGGTTCAATCCCTGGCCTCTCTCAGTGGGTTAAGGATCCGGCATTGCCATGAGCTGTGGTGTAGGTCACAAATATGGCTCAGATCTGGTGTTGCTGTTGCTCTGGTGTAGGCCAGCGGCAACAGCTCTGATTAGACCCCTAACCTGGGAACCTCCATATGCTGTGGGTGTGGCCCTAAAAAGACAAAAGACTAAATAAATAAATAAATAAAATCTGACTTAAAAGTCTCCCAAAAGACAAAAAAAAAAAAAAAGGAGTTCCCGTCATGGCGCAGTGGTTAACGAATCCGACTAGGAACCATGAGGTTGCGGGTTCGGTCCCTGCCCTTGCTCAGTGGATTAATGATCCGGCATTGCCGTGAGCTGTGGTGTAGGTTGCAGACGCAGCTCGGATCCCGCGTTGCTGTGGCTCTGGCGTAGGCCGGTGGCTACAGCTCCGATTAGACCCCTAGCCTGGGAACCTCCATATGCCGTGGGAGCCGCCCAAGAAATAGCAACAACAACAACAACAACAACAAAAAGACAAAAGACAAAAAAAAAAGTCTCCCAGGTAGTATGACAAAAGATTTCTCAGCTTTATGAACTTATTTTAAGTCTTATTAGAATATGAAAATTAAATCATATATTGAAATACACTTAAAAATATTTTTTGCAAATAATTAGATAAAAGCCATGCTCAAATATGATTTTTAAATTCTATCTCAGTAACATAGGTCTTGAAGTAAGTCAGAAAGCCAGATGGAGGAAGCTGCTTTTAATAGGTGTGGCACTGTGAAAGTTTTTTTCCTGTGCTCCTTAGATAATGTGAATGTAGGAATATTGTTTTCTTGAACTACACTTATCTTTTACATTAAAACTTTGATTAACCAGAATTAGGGGAGATTGCACTATTTTTGGTTAATCGAATTTTGGTTGTATGAGAGATAATCAGCAGAGCTTCTTATTGCTCTGTTCCTTTTTGTTGAAAATCTTCCTGACCTCTCTCTATCAACATCTTTTTTTGCTTTGTTTCCACTACTTGTCTGTTAGACACCCATGTCTAAATTATCTATCCCAGGCCCTCACAAGGAAGGTCAGACATGAAATTAAGCATAGTGAATACTTGTTAAGCAATTTTGTTGTTGAAAATAATTTGATCTTTGTTTTGAATTTGGTATGCACTATACTGGTTTGTTTGTTTTTTTTTCCAGGTAAGCTGAACTTTTACTGTTATGTTGTTTCAGATACATATATAAAAGTTCAGACAACATATATCAAAAAAAAGCAAGACAGGGAGGTCCCATTGTGGCTCAGTGGAAACGAATCCAACTAGGAACCATGAGGTTGCAGGTTCAATCCCTGGCCTCGCTCAGTGGGTTAATGATCTGGCATTGCCGTGAGCTGTGGTGTAGGTCACAGACACAGCTCAGATCTGGCATTGCCATGGCTGTGGTGTAGGCTGACAGCAACAGCTCTGATTCGACCCCTAGCCTGGGAACCTCCATGTGCCACGGGTGTGGCCCTCAAAAAGACAGGGAAAAAAAAAACAAAAAACAAAAAAACAAGACAGTAGAAGCACCAAAAACCCCGAGTGGCCAACTATCTTAAGAAAGAAGAACAAAGCTGGAGGTATTGCCTTCCCCTACTTGCAAAGTAATCAAAACAATGTGGTACTGGCCCTAAAAACAGACACATAGATCAATGAAACATAATATAGAGTCCAGAAATAACCCCACACTCATATGGTAAATTAATCTATAACAAAGGAGATAAGAATATACATTGGGGAAAAAACAGTTTCTTCAGTAAATAATGTTGGGATAACGGGACAGCTACATGCAAAGGAATGAAATTGGACCACTTTCTTACACCATGTAGAAAAATAAACTCAAAGCGGATTAGAGATTTAAATGCAAAACCTGAAATCATAAAACTCTTAGAAGAAAGCATAGGCAGTAACCTCTTTGACATTGGTCTTAGCCGTATTTTCTTTTTTTTCTTTTTGGATATGTCTCATCAGAGTAGGGGGAAAAAGGCAAGAATAAGCAAATGGGACATCAAACCAAAAAGCTTTTGTGCAGTGAAAGAAACTACCAATAAAATAAAAATGTAGCCTACTGAATGAAAGAAGTATTTTTAAACAATATATCCAATAAGAAGTTGATACCCAAACTATATGAAGGTCACATACAACTCAATATAAAAAAAAAAACCTGATTAAAAAATGGGCAGAGGACCTAAATAAACATTTTTCAAAGATGACATATAGATGGCCAACAGGCACATGAAAAGATGCTCAACATCACTTATCATCAGAGAAATGCAAATAAAAAACCACAATGAGAAATCACCTCACACCTGCCAGGATGGCTGTTACCAGAAGGCAACAAATAATAAGGATGTAGAGAAAGGAAATCCTCCTGCACTGTTGGTGGGAATGTAAATTGGTGCAGACACTATGGAAAACTGTATGGAGGTTCTTCAAAAAACTAAAAATAGAACTACCATATGTTAAATATGATCCAGCAGTTCCACTTTAGGGTATTCAAAGAAAATGAGAATTCTAATTTGAAAAAAATTTGTATGTTTATATATATATATGATAAAGATGACATGGTGTGTGTGTATGTGTGTCAGACACACACAACGGAATATTATCATTTAAGAAAGAAAGAAACAAAGAAACCTTGCCATATGCAGCAACATGGATGGACCTGGAAGGTGTTAATACTAATTGAAAAAGTGAAATAAGCCAGAGAAAATACCAAATGACATCACTTGTATGTGGAATCTAAAAAACAAAACAGAAGCAGATGCATAGATACAGAGAACAAACTGGTGGTTGCCAGAGGAAAGAGGATTGGGGAGACATGAAATAGGTGAAGAGGATTAAGAGATACAAACACCAGCTATAAAATAAATTAAGTAATAGGGAATATAAGGAATATAGTCATTGATAACTGTAACAACTTTGTATGGTGACAGATTGGTCTTATTGCGATCATTTAATAATCTATAAAAATATCAAATCACTATATTATACCCCTGAAACAGATGTAATATTGTTAATTATAACTCAGTTTTAAGTAAATTAATGAAGCACGATAGAAATGTTAATATATAATTTGAGTGTTTTTTTACATTATAAATACAGTTATTATAATGGAATGTGTTTTTAATTATAAATTTAAGAATTCCATGCTTTGATAGATTGACTTGCTTTAGGCAGGTGTAAAACTTAAGGGCATAGTATCATACTCACATCTCTGGCTAAAGTATTTTTCTTCCCTTCTCTTCTCCATCTAGTACATATGCTTTTTAAAATATGCTTTGTATTTACATAGTTTCTTTGTTTCTTGTAGTCTGTTGCTGGAAAGTTAATTCTCTTAAACATTTTTGGTTTATTTATAGATTGGTTAAAGAAAAAGTGATGTATGAAAAAGAAGCAAAACAACAAGAAGAAAAGATTGAAAAAATGAAAGCCGAAGATGGTGAGAATTATGCTATTAAAAAGCAGGTAAAATTATATCTTAAATAATAACAACTAATGTTTACAGATTACCATATTAACAATATATTAGCCCTCTGAGAAGGTCCTACTAAAGGTCCTACTAAAGCTCCTATTAAGTACTCCATTTAAAAATAAGGAAACTTGGAGTTCCCTGGTGACCTTGCGGGTTAAGGATCTGGCGCTATTGCTGTTGTGGTGTGGGTTCAGTCCCTGGCCCTGGAACTTCTACATGGCACAGGCATGGCCAAAAAAATAAAATAAATAAAAATAAGGAAGCTGAGACACAGGTTAAATAACTTTCCCATAGTCACACAGCTGCTAAGTGGCATACCCAGAATTTGAACATAGCCATTTTGGCTCTTAGAATTTGTACTCTTAACCATTAAGCAATACTACCTCTCCAGTTTTAAGTATTAAATATAAAAATGGCCTAATCTTATGTTAAATGTATTTGTATATTTAAATTTAAATTTTCCCAAAACTGATATAAAGGCCTCAAAAATTACTTACACACACAGAGTACATTCCAGTGGCTACTTCTGATAATCCTATGACAAATTTCAGTCTCTTTAGCATTGCATACAAGACTCTTCTTGATTTTGGTACCTACTTATCATTCCAACTTCATCTCTTGCTAGTCCTTATCTGGACCTCATAGGTTCTGCCTTTTGGTGTCCTGAACAAGCCCTTTCTCTTTTGCTTCTGAGGTACTGCTTATGTCTGAGAGGTTCTTCCTATCCCTCCTACCTACCCTCTCCTTATTAATTCTTACTCATTCTTTAAACCTCCCCTATGCTCCATCCCAACACTGAGTTTGGTATCCCTCTTCTGTGATTTTATAACAGCTTATTTATTCC
The DNA here is from genome assembly GCF_016906955.1 of Phacochoerus africanus. Taxonomy (NCBI): domain Eukaryota; kingdom Metazoa; phylum Chordata; class Mammalia; order Artiodactyla; family Suidae; genus Phacochoerus; species Phacochoerus africanus. Next base: position 86,625,799 of record NC_062547.1, on the reverse strand, counting down.
CATCGTAGCATTTATTGTATATTTATTTTTGTTGACATTTGTTTCATAATTCCTTGAGAAAATAGAGGCTGTCAAGGGAACTAATATTCCCACCAAAAAAATCTATCAGCCTACCTACCTCTGTACCCATACTACCTAGCTACCTTCCTGTTAAAGTGGATTATGCACCCTAGCCTTTGTTACAACTATCAGTGGCTTGCTATCACTTCTTTGTCCATAACTTACATAACCTCAACAGCATTTTTCCTCCCCAGTCGTGGGAGGAAAAAAATTTACATATGAAATGTAACTTTTTGATTCATAATAATTGTGATGTTAAATTCTTTTTAAATATATCCATAAATATTTATGTCACTTTTTTACCTCTCTCACTTTAATGTCCTCTTTTTGTTTTTCCACATCTAGTGAGAAACATTTTAACTAGTGTATCACTTATTTCATCCAGGCCCTGGGACCCCATCAGGCTTGTTTTCCCAGTTGTGTAGCTAGTGACCTTATTTAACTTTTTATTTGGCCCTGTTCTTTTCATCACCAATAATGTATTTTGAAATAGCCCTATTGCTAGAATGAGTTGTAAGTTACATGGAATGGGGAATGTGTTTCCTTTCTCTTTTTTTTGTCTTTTTTTTTTTTTTTTTTTAGGGCTGCACCCACGGCATATAGAGGTTCCCAGGCCAGGGGTCGAATTGGAGCTGTAGCTGCTGGCATACACCACAGGCACAGCAATGCCAGATCTGAGCTGTGTCTATGACCTACACCACAGTTCACAGCAACGCCAGATCCTTAACCCACTGAGCAAGGCCAAGGATTGAACCTACATTCTCATGGGTACTAATCAGATCATTTCTGCTGAGCCATGACAGGAACTCCTGTGTTTCCTTTCTAAATAAAATTCTACAAAGTCAGATTATCACAGAATCTGTCTTATTTTATTTGTATTTTTATATTGACCATCTTTCAATAAAATCACTACTTGATAGGTGATTAATTCTTTATGGAATCCTGTGTTCTAATTGTTATTTAAAAGTAATAGCCACTTAATGGTTATATCGTTGACTACATATGCAGATATAGCAGGGAAAAGTTTTTGTTCAAAAGCCCTCTACACTCAGCCATTTAAAAATTCTTTTTTCTGAAGTTCCCATAGTGGCTCAGCAGTAATGAGCTTGACTAGTATACATGAGGATGCGGATTCGATCCCTGGCCTCACTGAGTGAGTTAAGGATCCATTGTTGCCATGAGCTGTGGTGTAGGTCACAGACTCCACTTAGATCCCATGTTGCTCTGGCTGTGGTGTAGGCCAGCAGCCGTAGCTCCAGTTCGACCCCTAGCCAGGGAACTTCCATGTGCCACAGGTGCGGCCCCAAAAAGCTAAAAAAATAAAAATTAAAAATTAAATAAAAAATAATAAAAATTCTTTTGTCCCAGTGGTCATAGTTTATGATCTCCTAGATTCATAGTCAGCCTCATACTTAAATTCAGGAATACCGTCCTGTATCTAATTATAGAATAATAAATTTTTCTGTTTTCTGCTATTCTCAACTTACAGTGTATGAAGTTGTTAGCTGCAATTTTGTTTCAGAGTCTCATAAAACCTTGTCTTTACTTTAGCCCAGCCTACATGCGTTTCTAAATTTCTTTTCCCAGCTTAGCTATACTGTGGCTAGCCATTGGTTTTTTTTTTATCATATACAAGGAGAGTTGCACTGCCAGAAGCACTGTTCTGTTCCTAATTGCCCACCAATTTAAGGTCAGTAATTGTTTCTTGACATTTGCCGATGCCCCTCATAACAAATGTCAAGGAAGCCAACTGCCAGATTTTGTGGGTTCTCTACTCTTCTCCCTGTATTTCTTCCTCTTGTGAGCTAAATGCCATTCCCTGTCACTTTCACTACCTTGGCTCTTCTCTCACTCACTTCCGTTTGTCTATGCCTTTCCCAGATCTTTTGAACTAGCCCCATTTTGTAACACACATGTATGTTGCTATCTCTTAATCCCTGGCAAACTTCTTACCTGAAACTGATTGCCAAACTATTCTTTCCTGAACTAGGCTGAATTTGCCTTTTAAAAAAATAAATAGCAAGGCAGAAGTTTCAGGACCCTAAGTGGCCAAAATACCAGTGAAAGAATTATTCTGCTGTCCTTCCTTTTCTGGCTAAACAGTATAACACAGCATTCAAATATTGACTAAATATTGATTTTAACTTTCTGCTTACAATAATCCTTTTTTCCTCCAACTTCCTCATCCCCCAATTAGGGATGTATACAAAGGATTTTGCCCTCAACCACTGAAGGTATTCTTTTTTTTTTTTTTTTTTTTAAGCTGCTCTGGAGCAGAAATGATTGGTAATAATAACAAACATACCTCTGTTGTTTTACCTAAGGTAACTTATCTCTTATTTTCTAGAAGTAGTATTTCATGACAAACTGGTACAATTTTTAACCAAAATTTCTCACAAAAACTTTGCAGTTATTACATATAATTGCAATATTGTGAAATCTGTCTTTTGAGAAAGTTGCACACACACTTTTTTGTGATTTACTTGAAACATGTGTTAACATTCACAGTTTGATATTCTTTTTCCTAAAACTAAAGGGGAAATTTTTTATTATGGAAAATAGTAAGAGGTTTCAGTCCACAAAGAAGAATTTGACCAAGGGTCTCTCACATGGCTGATTCTGCAAGAAACATCTGATTTTTTAATATCAGTAATTAAATTATTTTTGTCTCTTGATACATATACGCAGGTTTATAAATGGTGTTTAATTTATACACTCGCTTTTTGTTTGTTTGTTTTTTCATTATAGAGTCATACAAAGTTGCAAAAAATGTTCAGGGTAATCTTATATACCCTTTGCCATTCCTCTTACAGGGTAGCATCTTGCATGTTATATTACAGTGTCCAAACCTTGAAACTGACATCCGTACATCACAGAGCTTATTTATTTTTCGCTAGTTATACATGTACTCATTTGTGTGTGTGTCTAATTCTTTATAATCTATCACATGTATATCATGTGTAACTACTTCCATAATCACGATGGAGAACTATTCCATCACCAGGCTACCTTGTGCCATCTTTTTATAGCCCCTGTTCTCTACACCCCCTGAATCCTAAATAATTAACACTTTTAAGAATGTTGTATAACATGGAATGGAGTCACATGGTATCTAACCTTTTGAAATTGACTTTTTCTACTTCACATAATTTCTTGAGGTCCATTGAGGTCATTGAATGTATCAATAGTAAGGATCTTACTGTTGCTGAATAGTGTTCATGCCATGGATGGATGTACCACAGTTTAACCCTTAGAGGATTTTTGGATTGTTTCCAGGTTTGGGCTGATAGGAAAAAAGCTGTTAGGAATATTCATGTACAATTTTTACATAAGTTTTCATTTTTTCCAGGGTAAATGCTCAAGCAATTGCTGGGTCATATTAGTACCTTTTTTTGTTTTAAAACCAAACTCTTTTCTGAGATGCTGTACCATTTTACGTTCCTACCAGTGATATTTGCATGGTTCAATTTCTCCACATCCTCACAAGCATTTCGTGTTACCGCTGTTTTTTATTTTAGCATTTAGCCACATCACCTATGTGGTAAGTGTATAGTGACCTATGATTGTGCTTTTAATTTAGATTTCCCTAGCGGCTAATAATGCTGCACATCTTCTCATTTGCTTATTGCCCATCTGCACATCCTTTTCAGAGAAATGTCTGTTCATGTCTTCTGCCCACTTTATAATGAGATGCTTAATTTTTTTCTTTTGAGTTTTGAGAATTTTTAATATTTTCTAGATAAATGCCCTTTGTTGGATATGAGGTTTGCAAATATTTTCTTTTAGTCTGTAATTTGTCTTTTTATGCTCCTAACACAGGCTTTTACTGAGCAACAGGTCTTAACTTTGAGAACATCTCACTTCCATCTTCATTTTGTGAATCATACTTTTGATCTCAAGCCTCTTTGCCTAGACCTAGGTCCTAAAAATCTTCTCTTTTTTCCTAAAAGTTGTGTTTTACATTCAAGATTCTGATTGATTTTGAGGTAATTTTTACGTAAGGTGTGAGGTTTAGATCAAGGTTCGTCTTTTTGCTTATGGGTGCCTAGTTGCTCCTCCAGCAGCATTTGTCGAAAAAGTTATTCGTCCTTCATTGAAACGCTTTGGTATCTTTGTCAGAAACCAGTTGGACTTATTGTGTGGGTCTATTTTGGGGTTCTTTTCTGGCCCATTAATCTGTTTCTGTCCCTTTACCAGTACCACACTGTTTCAGTTACTGTAGCTGTGTAGTGAACCTTAACATTGGGAAGAATGAGTCTTCTCACTTGCTTCTTTTCTTTTCTCTTGTTGCAGAATTCTTTTACCTATTCTAGTTTCTTTGCCTTTACATAAAAATTCTAAAATAAGATTGTCTGTATCTATAAACGATTTGCTAAGATTTTGATAAGAATTGCATTAAACCTATGGATCAACTTGGGGAGAATTAGCATCTTTACTATGTTGGGTCGTCCAATCAGTGAACATGGTAGTAAGTCTCTCCAGTTTATTTAGTTCTGATTTCTTTCATGAGTGTTTTGTGATTTTCAGCATACATATCCTGCACATGTTTTGTTAGATTTAAACCTATTTCATATTCTTTGAATTTGTTGTGATACTGTCTTTAGTTTTGATTTCTAGTACTGTGTTTGTTATTAGATATAGACATGCTGTCGATCATAATCTTATAACCTGTGACCTTGCTGAGCACACGTAATAGCTTTAGGAGTTTTGGATAGATTACTTTTGATTTTTTTAAATAGACCATCATGTCATTGGTGAATAAGGACAGTTTTGTTTCTTTTAAATCTGTGTGTCTTTTTTTTCTTGCCTTCTTGGTCTTGGCTGGAACTTACAGTGCTATGTTGAATTAGGGGCAGTGAGAGTGGACATCCTTACCTTGTTCCCTATCTTAGGGAGATAGTATTTAGTTTTTTACCATTACATAAATGTTAGCTGTTGGGGTTTTGTAGATGGTCTTTTTCAAGTTGAGGAAATTCCCCTCTGTCCATAGTTTGCTGAATGTTTTTGTTTTGAATGGATGTTGGACTTTGTTGAATGCTTTTTCTGTGTCACTTAGTAAGGGTAAATGAGTTTTCCTCTTTGGCCTGTTGATAATTATGGATTAGTTTTCAGATATTGAACCAGCCTGGCATACCAGCTTGATTGCTTGATTGTGTTGTTTAATTCTCTGAATTGCTGGATTGGACTTGCCAGGGATCAAACCCATGCAGTAACCCTAGCCACTACATTTGGATTCTTAACCTAATTCACCACAGCAGCAACTCCTGAGTTTTATCAATTCTTGTTTTATGTATTTTGAAACTCTTTTGTTTAGTGTGTACATGTTTAGGATCACTATGTTTTCTTGGGGAATTGATCATTTTATTATGTGATATCCATGTCCATTATAATTTTTTTGCTCTTAAGTCTATTTTATCCAATATCAATATAGCCACTCTTGCTCTTTTTTTAAATGTTTGCATGATGTATTTTTTCCATCCTTTTATTTTTAACCTATTTCATTATGTTTGAAGAGAGTTTCTTGTAGACTGTATGTAGTTGGATCCAGTCTGTGATTCTCTGGTTTTTAGCTGGTGAATTTAGACCATTCGTATTTAAGTAGCAATTGATAATGTCAGGGCTTATAGCCCAGGTTACTTTTGACTCATCGGATTTTTCTTATCCATCCTTAACCACTCATCACTAACTACAAAACACAAATCAAATGAAATTCTTTCTTTCCGTTTCTTTTTTTCTTCATGACATGGTGACTGGGTCCTAAGAGAAGGGTTTCCCAAAAATGATCATTTCAAGAGGTCCATGTGAAAGCTGCAAGGCTAAAGACCCTGCTTTAGGACTTTAGTCCCAGAATACCACTTCACCAAATTCTATTGGTCATTCATTGCCAAACCAAATTTATTGTGGGAGGCGACCACACAAGAGTAACTAATACAGTTACCATTTCAAGGAGAATACAAGGAGGTGAGGATCATTGGGGGCCGACTTGGACACTGACGGCTACCACCACTAATTCACATGCTAAAATTGAAATTAGAGTTATGAGCTGTAACTCAGACCCTGTCAACTGCTAATCCCTCTGGGACTCGAGTTTATCATTCATAAATTGAGGAGACTGGACTAGTTGACCACTTATGTCCCTCTGACTCTATGATTCTGTTTCTTAGAGTGTCTTTATGTCTCCCCCCCAGCTTTATTGAAGTATAGTTGACAGTTTAAAATAGTATACATTCAAGATTTGTAGCATGATGATTTGATATACACTGTGAAGTATCACTACAGTCAAGCTGCTAACATATCCATCACCATATTTAGTTAGCACTTTCTTTCTTTCATTGATAGATTTCTTGACATGTTTATTGTCACATTACCATTTTACCACTATGTAGAAGGAAAGACTTAACCATTGTTCTGGTTATCACCGAAGTACTCTAGAGCTCAATTTGACAAACTAATGCAGTTACCATTGGTTCCAAAAGCAGCCAGTAGCCAGTATTAGAGTGTCTATAGATTATTTCAGGTATAGCCAGCCCTGGGTGAATGATCTGGATCACTAAAGAACCTAGAAACCTTATCCTGGTTGAAAATAGCAAAAGAACTTGCCATTTGCTAGATTATTCCAGACTCTTCTTTCTGAAAAAAATGAAGATCTGCCAATAGGGCTTTTCCTTTCCAATTTATATAGGTTTGTTTATTAAAAAATTGGTCTGATTTTAGCTTATTGGTTTATTCATTGTTATAATCTGAGCGCTGCTAAGCCTCCCCCAAGGTCTATTTTACCTGAATAACTTTCCCCCCAAAAAAAATCACAGCTTGTTTTAAAAAGAGTAAGATATTAGTAGGACTTCATCCTACTTAAGAGAATGGATACATTCTCCTAAGCTTCCTTGTACCTCCAGCTCTGTGCCAAGGTCCTGACTTAACCTCAGTCTTGTCATACTCAGCACTAACATAAACTGACAGTCTATCCAGGTATTTTAAACAGAGATACCATTCATTGGAGAGAGTCCCACCCAAGGGGAACACTATGAATGAAAATACTCTTAGTTTACTCATTTATTTTGAGGAGTGTCTTTACTATATAATCATGTTATATACTGTCTTTTAAAGTTATTCTTGGCAGTTGTAATTCATTGTAGGAAGAGAAAGTATATGATTTATGGCCGTGATAAAGTTGTGGTTCATAGATTCCTAATCATAGTTTTCACTCTACTGTATGCCTTTGGTTCCCTGTGGCATCGTCTTCTTGAAGCAGTGTAAAGTGCTAATTTTCATGTTTATTCTCCTATACGGATTGGAGGGTGAGACCTTCTCTTTTTTTCACAGAGTAAGCTCATTATATGAATTGGGGCTGGTGTATGGGAGAGACTGAGCTTTGGCTGTACTCAAGTCAGAGCCCTGTTTTGACAGACTTATTGAGAAGTTTTGTTCTATAGTAATAGACAGAATAATGAAGAATAGAAATTATTTTGGATAGCATTTTTTTAAGTTCATTTTAGTGACATCACTGAAGCTTTCCAGGCAAACTTTACAAGTATTTTGGCTTATCATCTGTTTGACCCAGTTCTTTATATTCATTTCATCCTGTTTAATTCCTATAAGCTATTCTCAAGGAAAGTCCATAGGAGAGGAAATACGAATTCCTTATCCAACGAAATGTCCTCATCAGTGATTTTTCACATGTATTGAAACTAACCAAAAACACAAAAATGATTTAGTGGCAATGATTAATTATTTAGGCATAGAATGATTAGCTATGAAATAAAGTCATGATCCTGTGTTTGAAATTTTCAACATGTGCCTTATCAGTAAAAGAATTACAAGTTCAGCAATAGATTCTCACCTGAGAAAAGAGAGGTAGAAGCATCCTTGTATATTATAATTATGATTTTTATTTACATTGTGAGCTATGACAATTAATCATTGCCACTATTTGGCAAAGGAAGAAGGTAATGAGATTAAAATTTCTATTAAAATATAGTATGATTACCATTAAATTATCTTTTCCTTTTTATTTTATGTGAAGTGATAAAGTGTTTCAGTTCTAGTTCAGATTTAATACCTATTTAACCAAAGATATTTGACCAACCATTTTTTGAAAGAAATGTTTAAATGTTCTGTGTTTCTTTCTGGGAATAGTTTAAGGAAATAAAGCTTCTTTCTTCCTTAGGAGAAAGATTTATTTGAGATCCAACATCTGATCTGATCTGCTCTTTACCCTCTTATTGATTGGGTTTCTCAGCCAACTATTTGATTTTTTTCTTTTTTTATAACTTAATATGTTACAATACAGCTTCAAATGATGGATTTTTAAGTCTAGAAATATCCTCCAAAATAAAGATTCCTGTGTTTAATTCTACACTGTATCTTCGGGAGAAATAGACAGAAGTTCAGATTCAGAGGGGTGCCAGGTTGGTAATTTGGATCAAACTGCATGGGGAGAATAATCTCTCTCCTAAAATGAAGCACAAGGATAAGTAATAACTTTTTATGCATGATAAGCATCAAAAATATGAACCTGCTGGTCTCTGTTTTTCATTTTTCTTTACCTCTGTCTTTCAGTGAGAACCTCCTGCAGTGTGCACACGATGTGATCAATAACTCAATAACTTTTTTCATGCAGTAATTATCTCCATGTGATATTATCTGAACACTGTTTTTCTTTATTACTCAAAAGATGCAGGAGATATTTATATAACCAGCTGATCCCATTTTGGATAAAGGTGCTTTGTGACAGCAGGAGAAACAGTTTATTTTAATAGCCTTTTTAAATAAATGCTCTATGAAAAGCTTTTCCAGTTAATTTTCACTTAGCATGAGAAGGTGATTACCAAAAAGGTTCAGATCTAAAACTTGTACTTTGCATATTTTATAGAATGATAGTCATTCTTTCTAACTTCTAATAAATACAATTAAAATTAAAATATTGAGCCATTTAACATAACCATAATATTTTCTCTGATACCTCTAAATCATTTTCTGTATTTTCAGAGGTATAGACTAAACGCATAAGTTCTACCATCTCTGCATGTCTCACAAAGATTCTCCTTATAGGCAGAGATCCTGCAAGAGTCCCGGATGATGATCCCAGATTGCCAGCGCAGGTTGGAAGCTGCATATACCGATCTTCTGCAGTTACTAGTAAGTGATACTTACCTGTCTTATGTTTCAGATTTTTTTCAATCTAATACATGGAAGCCCAGAATTTTAAATACTTAACAATGAAAACTAGTTGGTGACATATTTTGTGTACTTGCTTAGTGTACCAGTTTATTTTTAAATAATTATTGGAATTTAGATGGTATTTTAAGTTATGCCTTCAGTAAAAATACTGTGTCTAGCATTTTAGTTTATTTATTTAAACTTAGTTAATTAAATATATTTGTGTTATCATGGTAGGTATTCATAATACTATATTGTCCAGCAGTGTCTTGAATTAGTTGGTTTTTGTACATAAAGATCTTTTTTGTCACATTAAAGGTGAGTAGTCTGTTTGCAGTTTTAAAAGATCCAAATGTTTCAAATGATTTGGGGCCCTTTTAAAAAGGATTTGGAGTTATTTCTAAATCAAACCTAAAGTGATTTGAGACAGGAAAAATAACCCTGTAATATATAGGCAATCCTCTCTTATCAACTTGGAGCTGGAGAACACTGTTGTCATACTTGCTGGTATAAATGTCTTGTGATACAGTGGCAGCATCATTTTCAAAAGGAGCTTAAAAAAATGAAAAGTTGGAGTTCCTGTCGTGGCACAGTGGTTAACGAATCCGACTAAGAGCCATGAGGTTGCAGGTTCGATCCCTGGCCTTGCTCAGTGGGTTAACGATCCGGCGTTGCCGTGAGCTGTGGTGTAGGTCCCAGACGCAGCTCGGATCCTGCGTTGCTGTGGCTCTGATGTAGGCTGGTGGCTACAGCTCCGATTCGACCCCTAGCCTGGGAACGTCCACATGCCGTGGGAACGGCCCAAGAAATGGCAAAAAAAAAAAAAAAAAAAAAAAAGTTGTCTTATTTCTTACTGAGTAAAGAGAAAGGCATAATACTATGTACAAGCCAATTGTTACTGCTGCTTGATGATAATTTGATGAATTCTAATATTTACTGATCTCATTTTATATTTCTACTTCTTAAGTTAATACTGATTACTAGCTACATAGCTGTCTCCTGGTTCAAAGTTGTTCCCTATAAAACAAAAATAGTGTGAGGCTTTTTCAGAATGATCATGTGTATGTATTCCTAGAAAAGGAATGAGATCTGTTTTCTCACCAGCATAATAATATTAGGACTAGGAGTTCCTGTGGTGGCGCAGTGGTTAACGAATCTGACTGGGAACCATGAGGTTGCAGGTTCGATCCCTGGCCTTGCTCAGTGGGTTAACGATCCGGCGTTGCCGTGAGCTGTGGTGTAGGTCAAAGACTCAGCTCGGATTCTGCACTGCTGTGGCTCTGGCATAGGCCGGCGGCTGTAGCTGTGATTGGACCCCTAGCCTGGGAACCTCCATATGCCGCAGGAGCAGCCCAAGAAATGGCAAAAAGACAAAAAAAAAAAAAAAATTAGGACTAAATCTGTAGGAAAAAGAGAAATACTCACATTTTACTTTACTTTTGACACAAAACTCATATTTAGGAACCTTGTAAAGGCACAATAACTCTCTTTAAAGCCAAAAATAAAGCTGTGGATTTGAAATAAAAGATACATGAAAGTAGGAGATAATTACTCTATTAAAATATTACCCCAAACAGAAGGATCATTTGTATTTCCTGCCAATTTAAATGCTTTTTCCTCTCATGAATCTAGTAGCTGAGAAAGTAATAGAAATTGCTTGATTTCTAATCCTGTCTTTGGATGATATATTCATGTGTGAGGATATATTCAGCAATATCTTTACCCTCAAAGAGCTTATATTTCTTGACAGAGAACAAAGACATGTTTAGATGTAATATAGAGTTTTAAGAAGTTCTTACCTGTAGTCTGAATTAAGCAAATCATCAGTCTTTTTTGCTGTAAATTTTCATTTTAAATACATACACACACACTTTATTCCCACTGCTCTGTAACTGTTTATCTCCATCTTTTGACTTGGCATGAGTTGCTGACAATAGCTTTATGTATTAATTAAGAATTAAAACTTGTGAAGTTCCCATCATATCTCCACAGTTAATGAATCTGACTAGCATCCATGAGGATGCAGGTTCGACCCCTGGACTTGCTCAGTGGATTAAGGATCCTGCATTGCCATGAGTCATGGTGTAGGTCGCAGACTCTGCTCAGATCCTGCGTTGGTGTGGCTGTGGCATAGGCCAGCAGCTATAGCTCTGATTCAACCTCTCGCCTGGGAATCGCCATATGCCACAGTGTGGCCCTAAGAAGCAAAAAAAAAAAAAAAAAAGAGAGAGAGAATTAAAATTTGCTGTGCACAGTAACTTAGATGATTTATATCATTTATCTGTTACCATTACAATATTTAGTAAAAGTTTTCTGTATGAAATATGAAGAAAAACTCAATCTTTAAATATTAGAAAATGAAAGCTGTTAGTAGTTTGTTTCCTTGTAGTAGGGTATATAATACTTATTAACAAGCAGACAGTTTACCTTTCCAGATTCAAAGGTAACTCTTTGTGCTTAATTCTGTGACATTAATAGTCGTCTTTGTTATTGTGAGTGGTTGGAGGATTATTTTTGGAGGGTTATTTTTGGCGTGATTATTTTTTCAGACCAAAAAAAATAATCCTCCAATCACTCAAGACAAACTACTAACAACTTCCATTTTCTGATATTTAAAGATTTTCTCCTTGATACTTTATACAGAAAACTTTTTGTAATATGTAACATGTTAGTAAATATTTTTTTACTTTCAGTGCACTATTAATAATCCCATTGTACAGTGATGTGTTGACAAAATGAGAATATAATTTTTAAAAAAATTTTTCTGAGGCTTTCATTTAATTACTTAAATTACTTACTGCCAATAGCTTTAAATGACCATGTTTTTCACTTATTGTATGAGAACACAAAGCCAAACCTCTTCTTTTTTCCCCTACTTGTAATGCAAGATCAAAATTGTTCTTCAGACCTCTGTGGAATTCTACTATAGATGACGCCTGAGATCCTTTTAGTGTTAATTTTTGAGCTGCTTACATTGATAAGTTGTAATACCTGAGTAAATAAAAGTAATGAAATTTGAGAATGATAAACAAATTTTTATTTTATTTCATTTCAGGAGAGTGAAAAAGACTTGGAAGAAGCTGAGGAATATAAGGAGGCACGTTTAGTACTGGATTCAGTGAAGTTAGAAGCCTAAAGTTTTTCTGTATAGAGTGTTTTTTGCATTAAATCCTGGGATCCATTCCACAATTCATTATTTTTGACCACTGCTATGTGTTCGAGTAGTATGAAAATGCGATTCTTTTTATGCAGTGCATATATTTTTCTTTGCCTAATTTAATGTGTCAAATAAATGAGTTCATCTAATAAAATTGCTTCTTTCATACTTTACAGAGTATTTTAATTAACCTTTTCTCATTAAATAATAGCTTTTTTTTTTTTTTTGCCTTTGGCATTGCAGCAGCTCGATGTGAGATCTTAATTCCCAGGCCAGCAATTGAACCTAGGCCATAGCTGTGAAAGCACTGAGTCCTAACCACTAGACCACCAGGGAACTCCCATAGCATAGCCTTTTTTTTTTTTTTTAATTTTTTTTATTTTTTAGGGCCACATCTGCAGCATAGGGGTTCCCAGGCTAGAGGTCAAATTGGAGCTGTAGTCGCTGGCCTACACCACAACCACAGCAACGAGGGATCCAATCCATGTCTGCAACCTACACCACAGTTCACGGCAACACCAGATCCTTATTAACCCACTGAGTGGAGGCCGGGGATCGAACCTGCAGCCTCATGGATTCTAGTCAGATTAGTTTCCACTGAGCCAGGATGGGAACTCCTAATAGCTATTTTGACAGGGAATTAAAATCTTTTAGGTTCTATTTAAAGTCCAGATATTTCACTGATTAAGCTTGGATTAAGTTTAATATACGATACTTTTTCTAAGATGAAAATACAAATTTTAAGCAATTTATTCCAAATAGAGTTCAACTCCCAGAAAAGTAAGAACCTCTCTGTAAATACAGTCTTACATATTTATTCCTTCACAATGAAATTCTAATATTTCCTTTACTATGAACTAATGGGAAACATTTAAATCTTTTTCCAGAAAGACAAATTTATACAGAAAACAAAACACAAGCCATTTATAGATCTTCCAGAATAAGGTTCTTATGAACAATAGAGAATAGAATTGTGTCTTAAAGGAATAATGCCTGTTGTCAGTGTTGTGCTACGAAATGTTTAATGGCTTTTCAAAATGGAAAGGAACCTCTGATTTGTAGCTTTTGCTGATTTCTGTAGTATGAATACTCCCACTGTGACCGATTTTAAGCTACTAACATGATATCACTGCACACAGAGTTGGGAAAATACAAGCCAGCTACAGCATGCACTGGCCATAGCCAAACCAGGATTATCTTGATTGAGTAGAAAAGGGTATTGTTTCATCACAAAGCTTTTCCCCAGTACTATTGTAAATCCATTACTTAATCATTTGAGTTTATTTTCCAAAAATACAACTCATTTAGTTTTCTTGTGTTTCTAGAAAATGTGTATGAGCATTACATTACCAACTTAAGCCAGGATGTAATGAACCAAAGTAGTAATAAGAACATTTAAACTTTAAAATTCATAATTGAAAAAATAAGAAAACTGGAATTTTAAAGTTTGGAAGTTGCAAATGCTCACTAGAAACTATAACATTTATTGAATCTATCAGAAAGATCAGAGGAGAGAAAAATAATACTATTCTTTCCTAATGTTACTTCTAAAGACTACTCTGTTTTAAAGCACAGAGGGTAACATTTATAAAATAAAACTTTTACACATTCAGAAAATTACTTTATCAGAGAATAACATATATCTGAAATATTTCTAAATTGAAATATCATTTTAAAACATATTTCATGCCGATTTAAAGTATTTGAGGTGGGAAGGGAATAGTGAGGAAATAAAAATTATAATTACAATGTAAAATTTTATACTAAGGTTCAGTATTAGAGATTTGGGTACCAGGAGAATTGAATATAAGATTATTTTGTGGTTGGTATTATGCACTAGAATAAGTGGGCTCTTTTTGGTTTGGGGATTGTCTTTTTGTTTTTTCACATATTTAGTTTTTAAATAAAGTATTTTAATATTTTTAATGTAAAATATCTCACTTCATCCTTCTGCCAGATACATAAATATCATATATATTTTCACAGTGAGTGACTTCCTTATCAGTTAAAGCTTGAAGAGAGCATATTTCCCTCCTGAGAAAGGAAATACGGAAGGGTAAGTTTTTCAGCAATGACCCACATCTTGATTACTGAAAAAATTATTTAAATCAACAACAAGGTAGATGAAAAGAAATATATCTTTAGAGATTTCCTATTTCAACCACTGTAGATTTTAAATTAGCTCTCTCCAGGTATTGATGAGAAGCAGCAAGAAGCTTAACATTCTGTGAAGGCTGAGAATTTTCGACACATTCCACTTAGTTTTTGTGGCCAAGAGTCACATTAAGAAAAGTTATAATCGATTTAGCATTAACTTGTTTTTAAACTTTTGCTTAAAACATTACATTTGCGTAACAGGAAGGAGAAATTCCCTAAAGTGATGTTTCCCTTTTTCTCCCTGCACCAGCACCTTACCCCCTAGTCAACACACAGTAGTTGCTCAATAAATATTTGCAGAAAAAATTAAAAGCAAGAACATGTCTAACCTCTAGAGTGAGAGAAAGAATGCTATGAAGGATTCCATCTCATCACCAAAAAAAAAAAACAAAAAAACAAACACTCACTACAATACTTTTCAAACTATTTTGGCCACAAAGCATTATAAGAAACACATTTTCTGTTATGACCCACTGCATATATATATGTGGAGTCTATATATACATAAATTAATAAATATCCTTAATATGTACAATTCCGCATATATTTTCTATTCCGTTTCATCATTTTAATACTGATCATGACCACCTGCTATTGGGTTGTAAGAAACACTACCCTAGTGCAATAATATAATATGAAATTTCTCTTTTCATATATATATAACATTTTCCATAAATAGGTTATATATATATTTTTTAGTATATGTAAACTTTTATATATATCTATAAGCTTAGTTTTCAAAGCAGCTGTCTCAGTGAACATGTGCAAATTTATACACATTGCAGGCATAAATTGTCATGGTAATGTGTAATCATTTGTTAGGTGCCCTTGTCCTTGCACAGACCAACAAATGACGTCCAAAGAGTAGACAGGTAAAATAAAGTGGCAGAATCAAGTGGTAAACCTTATTTTTTCTTGTTTTTTCTTTTATTTTTAAAATTTTTTTAAGATTTTAATTTTTTCCATTATAGTTGATTTGCAGTGCTCTTGTTTCTGCTGTACAGCAAAGTGACCCAGTACATCTATATATATGTGTGTATATATATTCTGGACAAGACTTTCATTAAGACCCATTCTTTTTCTCACATTACCCTCTATCATGTTCCGTCACAATTTAGATATAGTTCACTGTGATATACAGCAGGATCTCATTGCTTATCCATTCCAAGTGCAGTAGCTTGCATCTACTAACACCAAACTTCCAATCCATCCCACTCCCTCCTCCTCTGTAATCACAAGTCTGTTCTCCAAGTCCCTGAGTTTGTTTCTTTTCTGTGGAAAGGTTCATTTGTGCTCTATATTAGATTCCAGATGTAAGTGACATAATATGATATTTGTCTTTCTCTTTCTGACTTAGCATGAGAGTCTCTGTTCCATCCATATTGCTGCAAATGGCATTATTTGGTTCTTTTTTACGGCTGAGTAGTAGTCCATTGTGTATATATACCACATCTCCTTAATCCATTCATCTGTTGATGGGCGTTTAGGTTGTTTCCATATCTTGGCTATTGTGGATAGTGCTGCAGTGAACATAGGGGTCCATGTATGTTTTTTAATGAAAGTCTTGTCCAGATAGATACCCAGGAGTGGGATTGCTGGATCATATGTTAGTTCTATATTTAGTTTTCTGAGGTACCTCCATACTCTTTTCCATACATTCCTGCCAACAGTGATGGAGGGTACCCTTTTCTCCACACTTTTTCCAGCATTTGTTATTTGTCGACTTGTTAATGATGGCTATTCTGATTTGCGTGAGGTGGTAGGTACCTCATTTCTCTAATAATTAGTGATGTTGAGCATTTTTTCATGTGCCTGTTGTCCATCTGTATGTCTTCTCCAGAGAAATTCACCTCAGGTTTTCTGCCCATTTTTCAATTGGCTTGTTTGTTTGTTTTTGTTGTTGAGTTGTATGAGTTGTTTTTTGTATTTTGGGCATTAAGACCTTGTCAGTTTGCATTGTTGAAACTATTTTCTCCCATTCCATAGGTTGTCTTTTTTCTTTTTTTTATGGTTTCCTTTGCTATGCAAAAGCTTGTAAGTTTGATTCAGTCCCATTGTTTTATTTTTGTTTTTATTTCTGTTGCCGTAGGAGGCTGACCTAAGAAAACATTTGTACAGTTGATGTCAGAGAATGTTTTGCTTGTGTTCTCTTCTAATTTTATGGTGTCTTGTCTTATGTTTAAGTCTTTAAGCCATTTTAAGTTTATTTTTGTGCATGGTGTGAGGGTGTGTTCTAGTTTCATTGATTTCCATGTAGCTGTCCAGTTTTCCCAGCACCACAAGCTGAAGAGACTGTCTTTTTCCCATTTTATATTCTTGTCTCCTTTGTCAAAGATTGATTAACTGTAGCTGTCTGGGTTTATTTCTGGGTTCTCTATTCTGTTCCACTGGTCTGTATGTCTGTTTTTGTACCAGTAGCACACTGTCTTGATTACAGTAGCTTTGAAATATTGTCTGAAGTCTGGGACATGCTCTCCACTTGTTTTTTTTCCTCAGGACTGCATTGGCAATTCTTGGTCTTTTATGGTTCCATATAAATTTTTGGATTGTTTGTTCTAGTTCTATGAAAAATGTCACAGATAATTTGATAGAGATTGCATTAATCTGTAGATTGCTTTGAGTACTCTGGCCTTTTGAACAATATTAATTCTTCCAGTCCAGGAGCATGGAATATCTTTCCATTTCTTTGAATCCTTTTTAATTTCCTTGATTAATGTATTATAGTTCTCAGCATGTAAGTCTTTCACCTCCTTTGGCTTATTCCTAG
Source organism: Phacochoerus africanus (assembly GCF_016906955.1). Taxonomy (NCBI): domain Eukaryota; kingdom Metazoa; phylum Chordata; class Mammalia; order Artiodactyla; family Suidae; genus Phacochoerus; species Phacochoerus africanus. Next base: position 86,608,499 of record NC_062547.1, on the reverse strand, counting down.
GTATTTAATTTTGGAGGATGTGATTTTAAAAGGTATTATATTTTTATATTCCTTTTCTAATATTTCATTGTTCATATACAGAAATGCAGCTGATTTCTGAATGCTAATCTTGTATCCTGCTACTTTGCTGAATTCATTGTTTAGTTCTTCTGTGTTTTTCTATACAGCAAAGGGCACATGCTTCATTTCTGAATATGAGAGAATGTATGTAGGGTAAAGAAATGGAGAAATATATGGAATGAGTTAAGTAACAAAATCCAGGCTGGTTTTAATGTCATTGGGAGCATTCCCATGTTTCAGTATTTTCATTTGGATATTATTGGCTAATAGGGATTCAGTCCTAGAAAATCAAAATACCCCCACACAATTCCGGACAGGAACTTTCTGGCTGAGCTTTTGGGACATCTGTATTTTGGGATTTTTTTGTTCTTTATTTTTTAATTTTTATTTTGTATTGGAGTATAGTTGATTTACAATGTTTTATTAATATCAAGTATAGAGCAAAGTAATTCAATTATATATATACATATATCCAGTCTTTTTCAGATTCTTTTCCCATATAGGTTATTGCAGAATATTGAGTAGAGTTCCCTGTGCTGTAGAGTAGGTCCTTGTTGACTATCTGTTTTATATATAGTTGTGTATATATGTTAATTGCAGAACATCTAACTTATCCCTTCCCCCTACCTTTCCCCTTTGGTAAACATAACTTTGTTCTCTTAAGTCCATAAATCTGTTTCTGTTTTATAAGTTCATTTATATCCTTTTTTTAGATTCCACAAAGAAGTTATACCACATGGTATTTGTGTTTCTCTAACCTCACATAGTATGATAGTCTCTAGGTCCAACTATGTTGCTGCTAATGGCATTATTTCATTCTTTTTTGAGGCTGAGTATAATATTCCATTGTATATATGTCCTCTTTATCTATTCCTCTGTCAGTGGACATTTAAGTTGCTTCCATGTCTTGGCTGTTATGAATAGTGCTGCTATGAACATTGGAGTACATATATCTTTTCAAATTATGATTTCCTCTGGGTATATGCCTAAGCATTGGATTGCTGGATCATATGGCAGCTCTGTATTTAGTTTTTTAAGGATCCGCCATACTGTTCTCCATATAGTGGTTATACCAGTTTACATTCCCACTAACAGTGTAGGAGGGTTCCCTTCTCTCCATGCCCTCTCCAGCATTTATTATTTGTAGACTTTCTTTCTTTGCTTTTTTTTTTTTTAAGGGCCTTATTTGTGGCATATGGAAGTTCCTTGGGCTAGGGGTCAAGTCAAAGCTGTATCTATCTGCCAGCCTATGCCACAGCCACATCAATGCAAGATCTGAGCCACATCTGCGACCTACACTGCAGCTTGCGGCAACGCCAGATCCTTAAGCCACTGAGCAAGGCCAGGGATTGAACCTCTATCCTCACAGATACTCTGTCAGGTTCTTAACCCACTGAGCCACAGTGGGAACTTCTTCCTGTCTTTTTTTTTTTTTTTTTTGTAGAACAATGTTTTTATTCCTTCTAGTTTTATTGAGCTAATTTACGTATAGTACTGTGTAAGTTTCAGGTGTATGGCATGATTTATATACATCATGAAGTGACCATCCCACTAAATCCAATAAACATCCATCATCTCTTATAGGTACTAAATTGAAGGAATAGAAAAAAAGAATTTTTTTCTTCTGATGAGAATTCCCAGGATATACTCTCTTAACATTCATAGCAGTGTTAATTGTATTTAGCATGGTGTATATTATATCCCCAGCACTCATTTATTTTATAACTGGAATCTTGAATGTTTTGACTGCTCTTATCCAGTTCCCCTTCCCCTCACCTCCCACCCTCCCCCATCTTTGGTAACCACAAATCTGATCTCTTTTTCTATGACTTTGTTTTTGAATATGTACTTCTTACAAATTTTAATGTCACATTGACCTTTATCACAGCAGTTGGTCCTCTACACTGCTAAGGATTAGTTACTGGATCATAAGCTTCTCAACTTTGTATTGCCAGAGGCTAGCACAGTAGGTACTGAGTACATGATTGTGTCATGAATGGATGAGGAATGGGTTCTGTGTTCATGTTACAGATCAGTGTGTAGCTACTGCTCTTCTTTTACTTTGTCCTGAGGCCAGTTATTTCCTCACCCAAGAGCTTGCTAGATTCCCTGTGTATTTATAGGCAGTGTGGTACTTTCATTTTCAATGTCACCTTTTCCCTACCATAAACATGCAGCTTTTGCTCTAAATCATAATTTTCCCACCACTTCAGGGATATCCATATCTCTGACTTTGGTGGAAGTGGATGTGAAGGGTGGATATTAAGAGAGAAACCCCTAACTGGAATTATCCTACAAACTAAACCATGTTCTGCCAAAGGTCTGGAGGGGGTGGAAGGTGGAGGAATCAAGGTATTCATGTCAGCTGCCCTGTGAGGCTGAGCAAAGTTTTTGGAGAGGAGGCCACAGACATCCCAGGGCCAACCCGAGGCTGAGTGGCCACGTCTCAAAATCTTTAAAAAGGAGGCCACCTACCAGAGAAGTTAGAGAACCTCTGCTCTACATCTCCTTTGTGATGGGGGGCTGTGGGGCCGACAGCCACATTTCTCAGGGGGACAGGAAGAAGATACCAGCTGCTCTTCTCCCTGAAATCTGCCCACCTGGGGCCCTGTTACCAACCTGCTTGGAGATCCACACACTTGGGAACGCAAGGGAGCAGATGCTAGTTTGCAGGGGTGCCTGTTCTGCAGGAGGAAAAGCTCTCCAAAGTGAGTGGAGTAGGCAAAGCCACCCACAGATGTCTTGTGTCAGCTCTATCTCAGGGACACAGATAACTCATCAGAAAATCATTTGCCTTTAAATGAGCAGAAGAGATGTCAAGTGCTCTCTTTCTCCCTGAGATAACCTAACAAATGTCAGTTTTCTGCAGTGTCAAATTCTCCAGCTCAGCCTGGTCACTTTCACAACAGACTTCCATCCCTTTCCCCAACACAGCCCATGGGCCGGGATTGGCTCTAGTGCAGGCAGATTCCACTGTGGTTCCAGGTTCTGCTGCAAACCCTGGGCCCTGGAGTACAGCAACACTCTTCCCTTTGTCCCTCCAGCCTGGGTGACAGCAGCTTCCAGCAGTTGCTCATCTTTGGTTGCTTCCACCATCTCCTATTCAGCTCTTCTATCACATATCAAGTAATTCCATACGTAGTTATTAACACAACACTGTAAATCAGCCATGCTTCCATAAAAATAAATTTTAGAAAAACATAATTCTCTTTAGAATTTACAGTTTCTGTTTTCCTGATGGGACCCTGACAGAGAAACACCACTAGTGGCTGAGGCTCTATACAGGCCATAATGCATCATCATCTGAGGCTGGTACTGTCATTACCCTGTTTCCACATCTGAAATTACAGCCCAGATTAAGTCAGTTGTCTCTGCTATGAGTTATGTTTATGAGTTCGCAGAACCCAAGGTGTCATGTTCTATATAGTGCATCTTCTTAAACACAGAACTCATAATCCACATCCCATTTATAGAACTTAAGGGGTGGGTTTTAAGTGTGGCGATCCAGCTGCTGTGCTCTTTCCTCTGGCTGGAATATTTCAAGTCTCAATATAAATCTTACTTTCCTGAGGAAGCCGCTTCTACCACCCACCGTGACTGTGTCTGCATTGCTGAAGCTGCCTTGCTCTGTCTTCCATGCTGCATTGTATTTGCTTGCGGCTGTTTGTCTTTCCCGTTTTGCTGGAAGTCATCTAAGGGTAGGGACTGTACCTCTCCTTGCTCGCTACAAAGATGTGATGAATAAGTGAATGAATCACTTTTAGACATGAACGACAAGATGTCACACTGCCGATCAAGAACTTCGAGTCTCTGCATGGCCCAGATCATAAAAGTTCAAGCTTCTTGCTCTGCTTTCAAGAGCCTTTAAACCTAGCCTGGACCCCTGTCTGGGTTAACTCTCAACCATGACCCCTAGGGCAGCAAGCTCTCCACTCCACTGAGTCAGGAACTCTGCTTCCTTTCTCCACCTCCTGCCTAGTGGCATAGCACTAAGAGGCACTATCAGAATTACTTACCTCCCTTACCTACATCCCACTTTTCTTTAAGTCTTCCCTTCCAGCCCACCCCTAAAGTGCCCCAGGTAATTCTATTCCTGCCTTAAAACTCATATTTTGTATTTATTTTCAGCATCTGAATACCACTCCCCATCTAACCACAAGTATGTGGAGGCAGAGCCTTGCATGTTAGAGGCTGAGAAAAGTCACATGCTCACGTTCCCTGCCTCACTTTCCAAAGGGACTACACGAGCCCTTAACTCTGGCTCTACCCATGAGAAACGCTCACCCCAGACTTTGAAATTGGAGCTGGTCCTGTCTGGAGAGGAGGAGGATGCAGAGCTTTCTCTGGTGGTGATGGTGGTGGTTGCCAGACTGCACTCCTGGGACAGCCATGGCTGAGAAGCTGTGTCCAGCGTCTGGGGAAGCCATATAAACTGGATTTAGCGTCCTTACATGACCTATTGCAGCATAACTCGGGGATTGCTCTTAGCTGCAAAGTCCAGAGCCCAGTCTTCCAGTCCTCCCAATGGTTTGATGAGCTGCACAATACCCTCTCGTTAAGTTTTCTTGAAGTATGGTTGATATACAATCAACAGCATATATTGAGTCTATTTTGCCATGTGTGTAACCTGTGAAACCATGACCACCATCAAGATAGTCAACTTATAAATCAACCCCTCAGAGTTCCCTCATACCCCTTGTAACCACAAATGCCCATGGCTGCTTTAGCACTTGGAGACTTCAGAGTTGGAAGAGATGGAGGTAAGACTTTGGAGCTGGTCTTCAAAAGAGCCACCAGATAGTTCAAAATCATCAAAATTTTGTGGGAATTGGGGCCACTCTGCTCCTTTTGGTGCTGGTACCAGTACCAGGAATGTGGGCTGTTATTTTCAAGGCCAAATTGAGCTGAGGAGTAGAGGATGGGGACAGGACCAGGGAAGTTAGATTGCTACAAAGCTCACTATTCTGAGACGCAGTCAGATTTTTCTTGGCTGCTGCAAGGTTTTGGTTAATTTCCAGAGTTTTGAAAGTAAGTTAATTCTGACAACTTTTGCCAGTTTTTTTTTTTGTTTGTTTGTTTGTTTTCATTGCTTTCATGGAGGGGTGGACTTTTGGAGTTCCTTACTCTTGTCATTTTGCTGATGTTACTTAGCCCCAATTTCTCTTTAAAAAACTTTTTCCCCCTTGTATTTTTTTTTCAGCCAGTTAGGCTTTATTGCCAGCAGCTGAGAAGCCTGAGTCACTAGCTCATGACCCTAGTGACTAGGCAGCTTAGGCCCTCATTGTTCACAAACTGTGCATGCTCTGAAGGCATTTCAAAAGAAAGCATTAAGGATCCTTCCTCATCATTGCATCGGTTCAGGTTGCTGCTGTAGGGCAGGTTTGCTCCCTGGCCAGGGACCTTTCACATTCCATGGGCACAACCAAAAAAAAAAAAAAAGACAGGGTATCTTGTTTGGTTTTGTTTTATATATCATAGGCCCAGTTAGCAGGGTGTGGTGTTGTGTTAGTTGCTACTCCAGCTTTCACTTACCTCTTCTGCCAACAGCTCCTGTTTAACTTTGGGGAGCCCAGCACTGCCATTCTTTCCCTCAGATTTCTTTGGTCCTTGCCCATGCCCCCAGATTCAGAGTGGCTCTTTGACTGGTATAAGCTCTTGCTATAGCTCATCTTTAGTACCATGAACCTCTCTGGCAGTCATGCCCAGTTACAGCCCCTTTGCAGCATATGGAGCTCCAGGGCCAGGGATCAGATTCAAGCCCCAGTTGTGACCTATGCCACAGGTTGGGCAACACCAGATCCTTAGCCCACTGTGCTAGGATGTGAATCAAACCTTGGCCCTGGCACTGCAGAGATGCCACTGATCCTGTTGTGTCACAATGGGAACTCCTGGTTTCACTGTTTTAAAAGTTTTAAGTTTCAAAATCAGATTGCACTACCTCTTACACTTATCCTCTCACTCCCTCACCAATTCTCTATTTTCAAGGTTTTCTTGGATAATCTCACCATTCATTTTTCTCTATTATATTGATAATTGTGGCATTACATTTATATATCAATTTGTGGAGAATTGCCATCTTTAAATATTCTTACCAACAGTGTATTGGATTTTCTATTTCTCTATACTCTTACTGCATAATATCAATTAAAAATTCTTTGTTAATTAGTTTCACCAATGTTTCCTTCCAACTGTTTTCCTTTTTATATTGAAATTTTCAACTCATTTGAAATTTACTTTGATGTGAAAAGTGAAATTGAGATCCAACTTTATTTTTCCTCCAAATGGTTTGTTAGTTATCCCAATATGATTTATTGAATAATTTATCTTTCTGATAGGCCTGAAATATTCTTTATCATATATTGTATATGTATGGTGTATATACACACACACATACACCATACATATATAGACTCTATTGTCTTTTTTTTTATTTTTTACTGTATATTTAATTACCAAAACTTGATAAATTTCTATTAGTGAGCAGAGCCTTTCCCCTCATCACTCTTTTTCGTATTCCCCTCCCAGATATTCTTTCCTTTTAAAAAATTTCAATTTGGAATAATTTCCTAAAGTTTCCCTTCTCTTTCCAAACTGTGTTGTATTTTATTTCACTGAATTTAAAGGGGGACATAGGGAGAAACCACATTTTGACAATTCCAATTTTCCAGATGTGGTATAAGTGATTTTTGTAAATGTCATCTTCTTTGACTCCCCTTAGGGATTTATTTTTCCATTATATTTGTTTATCACTGGCATATAGAGAAGTCCTGGGTTCTGTGCATTCATTTTCTAAGACTGCTGTAACAAAATACCACAAACTAATGACTTAAAACAGCAGAACTCATTGTCTCACAGTTCTGGAACCCAGAAGTCTGAATCAAGGTGTTGGCAGAGCCATGTTCTCTCCAGGAATCCGAGGGAGTATCTGTTCCGTATCTTTCTCATAGCTTCTGGTGTCATGTCGCTATTCCTTGGCTTATGGCTGCATAACTCCAACCTCTGCCTATGTTGTCATATGTCATCTCCCTGTATCTTCATGTTGTCTTATTAGAACATCAGTCATACTCGATTAAGGGCCTACCCTACTCTAGTGAGACTTCATCTTAACTCTTGATATTGGCCATGTCCCTATTTCCAAATAAGATCATAGTCTGAGGTTCTGGGAGTTGGGATTGCAATGTATTTTTTGGAGCACATAAGTCAACCCATAAGAGTTTTATATATTCATTTTGCAGTTACTCCATTTTCCTCCTTGCTTCTAATTATTTTAAGGATGACTCTTTTGTATTTTCCTGCTACGTATCTTAACAACTGCATATCATGAAAATGATACCTCTTTTCAATATTTATTTATTTCAGGCTTTTATTTAATCTCATTATCTAGCGCTTTATCACATAGCCAACAGGTATTCATCTTTAAATTTTTTACTTCATTGTTTTTAATACTTGAATTTGATTACTACTGAAGTGAAACATTAAAAAGAAAACCCTATCCATTTGCATTTCTTCTTTTGTGAATTCTGTGTTTTCCATCCTTTATCTTTTGTACTAGGATTTTTTTCTTATTCATTTGAAAGGTCTTTTTGTGCATGAAGAATATTAACTTTTCTGACATATATTCCTCCAAGACATTGAAAGCCCTTTGTCAACTGCCCAGCAGTCAACGGAAAACACAAAAGAAAGGTGTAGATCTACTGTAACATAAATTAATTATACCTTTCTGTGCAATAGTCTGATACATGAACAAATACCTCTCATATTATAAGAGCAATAAGGGGAATAGTGGAGTGCAATGTAGTTTTTATGAAGCACTCTTGAAAATTTCAAGTACACTAATACTTATAACTTGTTTCATCGTGTACCATTTCTAAACCATTCATTTTCTTTCCAGCTAAAGCACTCAAAAGATTCTCAAGGACGAAATTATCTGATTAACCCTTTAATGCCAAATACTTCATAGCTCTTGCTCACATACTGTCAAGTTTACACTGACATTTAAAGGCCCTAACTCACCATCAAGAAAGGGATTAATCTGTCCTTGGTTTATCTACATGAGCAAATAATAAGATTTAAGCGATAACCAGCTGTAGGATATGTCCTTATTAAATTTGATAGGATTTTTAAAAAGCCAAGTAATGTAATGAATTTTGCAAAGTAATTTAGATTAACCAGGTTTGACTGCTCAATTTGGAAGTGATTCAGTGCAGGTATAGGCATAGCAATAATTTTAAAATATTAGGCTTTGATTATACTGCACCAGAAATTTGAGAAAAGTTAAATGAACATTATAATATATTGTTTTAACTGGCTTTCATTACTCATAAACACATGCTTATTTTAGCAGTTTTTTTTAATCCTCCTCACAAGTTCTCTTCCTTCCCAAGGAACTCTTTACGTGACTTATCCACATGATACAAAATGGGATAAAGGAAGGGCACCCAGTTCTTGAGATAGTAATACTTATTCAAAATATAAATGTCCCGAAAACTATAAGATGCTGATGAAAGAAATCAAAGATGACTTAAACAGATGGAAATATATGCTGTGCTCTTGGATTGGGAGAATCAATATCGTCAAAATGCTACACAAGCGGAGTTCCCGTCGTGGCGCAGTGGTTAACAAATCCAACTAGGAACCATGGGGTTGTGGGTTCGGTCCCTGCCCTTGCTCAGTGGGTTGACGATATGGTGTTGCCATGAGCTGTGGTGTAGGTTGCAGACGCGGCTCGGATCCTGTGTTGCTGTGGCTCTGGCGTAGGCCGGTGGCTGCAGCTCTGATTAGACCCCTAGCCTGGGAACCTCCATATGCCACAGGAGCGGCCCAAGAAATAGCCAAAAAAAAAAAAAAAAAAATGCTACACAACCCAAAGCAACCTACAGATTCAGTGCAATCCCTATCAAACTACCAATGCCATTTTCCACAGAACTAAGACAGAACATTTTTTAAATTTGTGTGGAAACACAAAAGACACTGGGGAATAGGCAAAGTGATCCTGAGAAAGAAAAATGGAACTGGAACAATTAGACTCCCTGATTTCAGATTGTACCACAAAGCTGCAGTCATCAAAATAGTATGGTACTGCCACAAAAACAGAAATATATATCAATGGAACAAGATAGATAACCCAGAGCTAAACCCACAGACCCATGGTCAACTAATCTATGACAAAGGAGGCAAGAATACACAATGAAGAAAAGATATTCCTTCAATAAGTGGTGCTGGGAACACTGGACAGCTACATGCAAAAGAATGAAATTAGTTCATTCTCTAACACCATACGCAAAAATAAACTCAGTGGATTAAAGACTTAAATATAAGACCAGACACTATAAAACTCTTAGAGTAAAACATATGCAGAAGAATCTTTGACATAAATTGCAGTAATATCTTTTTGGATCCACCTCCTAGAGTAATGAAAATGAAAACAAAAATAAATGAATGGGACCTAACTAAACTTAAAAGCTTTTGCATAGTAAAGGAAACTCAAACAAAATTGAAAAGACAACCCACAGGATGGCAGAAAATATTTCCAAACAAGTGATCAACAAGGGATTAATCTCCAAAATATTCAAGACAGCACCTGCAGCTCAATATGTAAAAAACACACAATCAAAAAATGAGCAGATCTAAATAGACATTTCTCCAATGAAGACAAAGAGACGACCAAAAAAGCACATGAAAACATGCTGAACATCACTAATTACTAGAGAAATGCAAATCAAAACTACAATGAGGTGTCACCTCACACCAATTAGAATGGCCATCAGAAAATCTACAAATAGGGGGAGTTCCCACCATGGCTCAGTGGTTAATGAACCCGACTAGGAACCATGAGGTTGCAGGTTTGATCCCTGGCCTTGATCAGTGGGTTAAGGATCCGGCGTTGCCGTGAGCTGTGGTGTAGGTTGCAGACTCGGCTCGGATCCCGTGTTGCTGTGGCTCTGGCGTAGGCCAGTGGCTACAGCTCCGATTAGACCCCTAGCCTAGGAACCTCCATATGCCTGGGAACGGCCTTAAAAAAGGCAAAAAGACAAAAAAGAAAAAAAAAAAGAGGAAAATCTACAAATAGGGGTTCCTGTTGTGGCTCAGTAGGTAAAGAACCAGACATAGTGTCCCTGAGAATTTGGGTTCGATCCCCGGCCTTGCTCACTAGCTTAAGGATCCAGTGTATCCACAAGCTGCAGTGATGTAGGTCGAAGGTGCAGGTGACACCTGCCATTGCTGTGGCTGTGGCGTAGGCTGGAAGCTGCAGCTGGAGTTTGGCCCCTAACCTGGGAACTTCCATATGCTGACAGTGTGGTCCTAAAATGCAAAAAAAGAAAGGAAGGGAGGGAGGAAGGGAAGGAGGGAAGAAAGGAAGGAAGGAAGGAAAGACAGACATATTTTCTGTCTTTTCCTATTTCCAGCTTCTGATATAGAGCTCCTAAAACCCTTGAAACTTCCTAAGTGATAAGAGCAATAATATCCACAACAAACCTCTTTCAACCACACCTGAGTTTTGTTAATGCAGTCAATGTAATGCCTTCTAGAAAGCGTGGAAACCTGGGGCTGGTTACCAGGGGAACCAACCTTGTGATTGGAGGATTAGGAATTTCAGTCCCACCTCTGGGGGGTGGAGAGAGAGCTTGAATGCTGAACCTATCACCAATGGCCCATGATTTAACCTACAATGCCAATGTAAGGAAGCCTCTGAAAAAACTCAACAGGCCCACGTTCTGAGAGCTTCCAGTTGGTGCATTCATGGACATTGAGGAGAGGCATGGACGCGCTGAGCGCTTTCCCCGTTCCTTGCTGTATGCATCTCTTTCATCTGGCTGTTCCTGGGTCGTACCATTTTATAGCAAACCGGCAGTATAGTAAGTAAAGTATTTCTCTTTTGTGAACCACTCTAGCAAATTAATCAAACCCAAGGAGGGCGTTATTGGAACCAAAATCTACAGTCGGTGGGTAATAACCTGGGCTTATGATGGAGGTCTAGAAGTATTGGGTTGGGGTGGTCTTGTAAGACTGAGCCCTTAACCTGTTGGCTATGATGCTGTCTCCAAGTAGGTAGATCAGAATTGACCTGAAGTGTAGGATACCCAGCTGGTGTTGGAGAATTTCTTGGTGGTGTCAGAATCAGAGTCACAGAAGGTCTTATTGGAGTCCAGAGGATGGGACAAATAAAAACCTCCCAGTTTGGATTTCGGATAATACACCACAGCTGTCCAAGTCATCTCAAGCAGGAAATAAAATGAAAAAAAAACTGCAGAGTTTTCAGAAGATCCCTGGATCACAGAGAACATGTTTGGCAGCCAGTAACAGAACCCATGACCAATAATGGTTGAAAGAATAAAGGTGATCAAGAGTCCCACACAGGGTTAACGATCCGGCGTTGCCAGTGAGCTGTGGTGTAGGTTGCAGACGCGGCTCGGATCCCGCGTTGCTGTGGCTCTGGCGTAGGCCTGTGGCTACAGCTCCGATTCAACCCCTAGCCTGGGAACCTCCATCTGCCGCGGGAGTGGCCCAAGAAATAGCAACAACAACAACAACAACAACAAAAAAGACAAAAAAAAAAGAGTCCCACACAACTAGAAGTCCGGGAGTAGATGGTTCTGAGCTCAGAATAGCAACTCAGTGATGTGATTTAGGGCTCAGGCGGTCTCTGCCTTTCGGCTTTATCATTTTCAGCTGGTAGATACTGTTTTCCCACTGGTACCAGGATGGATGCTGCCACCGTGGTAAGCCAGCCATTTACATTTCCTGGGTCTCCATTTCTCCTTTATAAAATTAGAGATGTGATGAGATGATGATTGAGGTCCCCTTAGGATCTGGCTTTCTATCATACCAACCACTGCCGTGGAATGAGAGTTGAACCCAGCAGGTCTCAAACTTAAGCATGCATCTGTCTCACCTGGAGTGTTCATTGAAACGATTTCTGATTCAAAAGGTCTGGAGTGGCGCCTGAGAATTCACAAGTTCTAGCAAATTCCCAGGTATTGCTGAAAGTGCTAGTCCACACTTTGGACCACACTTTGAGAACGACAGGTTTAAGTAATCAGTATGTCAGTTTCCTGACCTGTACAACGGAGTGGCTATTCGGTGATCATATCGCTCCCGGCTCACTGCCAAAATCCTCCAGAGAGCTTTTTAAAAATACAGAGAGTTGGGCCTCACCCTCGAAGATTCTAATGCAGTGGCCAAGGGGCTGGGCCCAGAAATATGTCCTTTATTAAACAACCCCCTGGGTGATGATGGGGTTAGAGAATTAGATCATCATTAAGATGCTCCTAGCTCCAAATTCTAAAAGCAAGATCGCCAGTTTCAGCAACCTGAGTAGTCACAAAGGAAAAAGAACTGCAAAGGAGGCAGTGTTTTTACTATCTTTCCTTTCAAATTCAAAGATAGCGTGGAATTGGCGTATTTTATTTATTTAAACATTTTTCATCCCTGGGGATTAAAAATAAGAAGCTAGACATTACTATATTTGACTCCATAACAATCTTGTAAGGAGCAGTAAAAATCCCAACCCTTCTAGGAAGGCTTGCCTATACTTTTCCTTCTGAAAGTATGTAATCTCTCCCCTTAACTCTCTAAGAATGTTTCCATATTAATATTATTACTTTCCTGTGTATGTATTTGTAATCATTTATTTTTACTAATACATGGGCAGGGTTTTTAAAAATCAAATAATATAAAAAGTAGCTCCCGGAGTTCCCGTCGTGGCGCAGTGGTTAACGAATCCGACTAGGAACCATGAGGTTTCGGGTTCGGTCCCTGCCCTTGCTCAGTGGGTTAACGATCCGGCGTTGCCGTGAGCTGTGGTGTAGGTTGCAGACGCGGCTCGGATCCTGCGTTGCTGTGGCTCTGGCGTAGGCCTGTGGCTACAGCTCCGATTCGACCCCTAGCCTGGGAACCTCCATATGCCGCGGGAGCGGCCCAAAGAAATAGCAAAAAGACAAAAAAAAAAAAAAAAAAGTAGCTCCCAATCACGTTGGACTGCTGGGCCCTTAAAATGTGAATCATCCAAACTGAGGTGTGCTGTAAGATTTAGTATAAGAAAAAAATGATAAAACTTCATTAATTTTTATATTGGTTAATATTGAAATGGTAGTATCTTGGGCTTACTGGGTTAAATAGAATATATTAATTTTGCCTGTTTAAGTCTCCCTTTTTTTTAATATGGTTGCTAGAAAAGTCAAAATTGCAAATGTGGCTTGTAATATGCTCCTATTGGACGGCATTGCCCTAATACATTCTGTTTATCTTCTCCATTTTCTTTTTCCATCTTTTTATTTGTTTTGTTTCCTGGGAAATATCAATGATTCTAACATCCAATATTTCTACTGAACGTTTAATTTAGTTGTCGTCTTTTTAATTTCCAAGAACATTTTGTTAGTCTTCCTAGCACATTTCATGTGTTTTACACATGCAGTAGTTTCTTATCTAATTTTATAATTCTCGTTCTCTTGACGTTTTATTCTGTTTGCCCTGTTCTAGTTTGCTACAAGCTTGATTCTCTTTGTTTGGCCTCTGTCTTTTACCTTGGAGGCATTCCTCAAGTATCTAATAATTCTTGGCCCTCCATTCATATCCAAGAGGACCAAAAAGCTGCCTGGAAACAGTGGATACGTTGGCTCATTGGCTGGCCTCTTGACTGGGTTGGTAAGATGGAAAGCTGAACTTTCTTTGAGAGATACCCATTACTACTCTCACCACCAATGGTTACTTCATGGGAGTTTTTTCTCTCTTGGTGGTGGTTTTTTGTTTTTCTGGATTTTGTTTTGTTTTGTTTTGAATTTCTCTCAGGAGGAATCCTTCAGGCTTGCTGTCTTGGTTAGCAGTTGGGGAAAGAGAGAAAGATGTTGGGAGCCCAGTGATCACTTTCAGGTTAATTCCACTATTTTCAGCACCTTACTTATCCAGGGCCTCTCTGACACGTTGCAAATCTGGATGGTCTCAAGTCATTTTCTATAGAAAGTAAACATTCTGTTTCTTGGGGAAGTAGAAGTAGTTACCTGACTGGGGGTTGGGAATGGAAATAGGATGCAATTCACCCAACCCTGAGCACTTCAGTCATGCGTAAGGGTCTCACGTCTTGTTGGTGTCATCTGTGTGTACTTCGGTTGTAACTCCCTCTGTTCTGTTAAGTCAGCTTTTTTTGCTTTCCATTTTTAGAAATTGTTTAAAACATTCATCTAGTCTTACCGCCTGTCCTATTCTTTTCTTTTTTTTTTTTGTTTTTTTTTGGGGGGAAGGGGCCTGCACCTCCAGCATATGGAGGTTCCCAGGCTATGAGGTCAATCGGAGCTGTAGCCACTGGCCTGCACCACAGCCACAGCAACACCAGACCAAGCTGCTTCTTCGACCTACACCACAGCTCATGGCAATGTCTGATCCTTGGCCCACTGAGCAAGGCTAGGGATGGAACCCACACCTTATGGTTCCTAGTCAAATTCGTTTCCACTGCCCCACAAGGGGAACTTCCCCTCCTGTCCTGTTCTATGGTCCTTGTGGATTAATTCACTGTAAGTTATGTAGTATTTTCTTAGTGGGGTTTTAATAAAGAGAGATCAACACACATAGTCAATTTCCCCATCTCTATCTGGAGGCCCCTTTTCTATCCGTAGCTCTAGTTATTTACAGCTTTTTATTTTCTCCTTAAAGAGAGGGCAGACTCAAGGTCAGCCTTGTCTTTGAGTCTACCCCCTCCACCTTCTTCCTAGCATCTTTGTGTGACTCTGTATATACTAAATGCTCCACAGAGAAGGAAGTCACTCATGTAAATTATCTATACTTTAGAATCTTACTGGTTCCCCATGTGCCTTGGAGTAAGTCACTTTATCCCTTCTGGGTCACAGACCTTAGACTAGAATCTGGTCTTGAGATGATTTCTAAAGGCCCCAATCAGATGTGACATTCTAATAAGGTATTGCCCAGTTTTTTTATTAGTGTTCACTGTTTGCTAATTTATTTTATCATTACTAGGGATCTAACATTGTAGAGAATTGTGGAGACCTTTTGCAAAGGAAAAAATGTTTAAATCCATCCAGAGAGACAATGGTTACTCCTAGTTAAAGGATTTATAATCCATGATCAACACTGCAGGATTGGTAACCAAGTGCAGGATCAAAGATCGAGCAAGAACAGTAAGTACAGGAGTTCCTGTTGTGGCTCAGTAGTAACAAAACTAGTATCCATGAGGATGCAGGTTCAATCCCTGGTCTCTTGCAGTGGGTTAAAGATCTGGTGTTGTGGTGAGCTATGGTGTAGGTTGAAGACATGGCGTGGCTCTGGCATTGCGTTGGCTCTGGTGTAGGCTGGCAGCTTCGATTCGACCCCTATCCTGGAAACGTCCATATGCTGCACCTGCAGCTCTAAAAAAGCAACAAAACAAAACAACAACAACAACAAAAATGCTCTGTAGAAGGAATGACTTCTCCTAGCTGTACAAGCCATTGTGTGTGGAGCTGGGGGGAAGGGGAGAATGGAGGAAGAAGGTAGGATACAGCTACTGGAAGCTATTTTAAAATATACCTAAGATGCTGGCTTTATTCGGGTTTAGCAAGGCCAACAGATCAGGAGACAGTTGCCACTGAAAGCATTGTTACTTTTCCTGCCACACCATGTAGGACCACCTAGGGAAGCACAAGGGTCAGTCAGGATGCAGGAGGAGGGCAGGGACAGCACAGGCAAAAGCCTTTGTTGTGTTTTTTGCAGGAAGGAACAGTGATGCCGAGTAAGCAGCTGAGCAGGCTCAGAGTTGAACCATGTGACATTTGAAGTAATTGATAGCAGCCTCCAGGCTATAGGGGTGGTGGTCGTCAGTTGTTCAGTACCTGGGGTGATTAGGGCAGCGAATATTGCCTCCTAAAGTAAAAACCAGATGGAGGAGGTGGTTCAGCATGAGGGCTCAGGATTGTTTAGCTGGCATCTGAAAGATGTGCTTCCCAGCGAGTTCTTTTTTGTTTTTTAAGAACTGGCTAAGCCCGGGAGTTCCTTAATAGTGCAGTGGGTTAAGGATCTGGTACTATCAGTGCTGTGGCTTGGGTCACTGCTGTGGTGTGGGTTTGATCCCTGGCCCAGGAGAATGTCACTCTTTCCCTAGTCAGTGAGGTCTCAGATGCAGAATGTCAAAAATGCAGAAAAGGAGAAAATAGAGTTAATACAGAAATGGTCAAACAGAAGCTGATTTAGAGAGATAGAAAGACATGAAGAAGCAGGCAATGAGGCAGGAGTGACATGGCTCTTGGAAGGAGTAGGCCAGAGCTTATAAAAACGAAGGTCAAGGATGCTCTGTGTTGGGGAAAATGCTCATCATATATCCTTAAGGTTGGAGGTAGGCAAGGTAGGATGCATTAGTTAGATGTAGCTTTCTCATCTAGCCAGGAGTCTGGAGTTACAGGGAAGAGCTGATGCAGCCACTCAAGGAAGTCACCCAGGGTCCAGGCTCCCTGTCACGTCCTTTTCCACCAGCGTTTGTCTGTGGATTTTGTTCACATGGTAACAAGGTCCACATCTCTGCAGGCATTGAGTCCACGTTCGAAGCAGGAAGAAAGAGATGTTGAAATGACAGAAGGGAAACTCCACCTGACCTTCCCACTTTTTATCTGGCAGATAATAGCTTTTCTAGATATCCTACCTTACAGATTTCTGCTTATGTCTCCTTGATCAGAACGGGACCATGTGGTTTACGCCAAGAAGCAGTTTCTGGGAGAGGTCGTTGTTCTAACATTTACATGGCTACCTCGAGCAAAATTGAGATTCTCCTGGTAAGAACGAATCCATATAGGAGTGAATTCTCTTTAGCAGTGTCTACCAGACAGGGAAAAAGGAAATAAGAGCTTGCTTCTCTCCTTCCGCTCAACGAAACAAACCATGTAAAGGATTTGGCACAATGCCTAGCTTAAAGTATGCAGTCCAAAAAAAAAAAAAAAGGCGGGAGCAGGTTGCTGCTGCTACAAATGTTGTTAATAAATTACTTCATAGTCTTGATTTTCCAGTCCCATTCATTCAATATATGTTTATTGCACTTTTACAATGTTCAGTCTTCAGGAGCTGGGGGTCAAGAAAGAGAATAAAATCTGACTCCTTGGAGTTCCCGTCATGGCACAGCAGAAATGAATCCAACTAGGAACCATGAGGTTTCGAGTTCAATCCCTGGCCTCTCTCAGTGGGTTCAAGATCTGGCATTGCTGAGGGCTATGGTGTAGGTCACAGACACTGCTCAGATCTGGCGTTGCTGTAGCTGTGGTGTAGGCCGGTGGGTATAGCTCTGATTAGACCCCTAGCCTGGGAATCTCCATATGCCTCAGGTGTGGCTGTAAAAGGACAAAAGACCAAAAAAAAAAAAAAAAAAAAGAAAAGAAAACCTGACTCCTGACTTCTAAGAGCTTAGCATCTGTGTGGCTAAATGTAGGATGAATTAATTGAATGTGGTAAAAGCTTCAGTAAAGGAGTTCCCGCCTTGGTGCAGTGGGTTAAGGATCCAGTGTTCCACAGCTGTGTCGTAGGTCTGTTACACCTGTGGCTTGAATTAGATCCCTGGCCCAAGAACTTCCATATGCCATGGGTATGACCAAAAAAAAAAAAAAAAAAAAAAAGCTTCAATAGAGGTAGGCTTGGAAGTTACTGGAAGAAGATGGAGCTTGCAAAGGCCAGGGACCAAATGAATCTCTCATTTTGCAGATGAGGAAAGTGGGAGCCCCCAAGGACATAAGCTGTCGTCACCCAGTTCTCTGTGGAGAGACCAAGTCCCCTGATGCCCAAGCTGGTGCCCCTTCTATTGCAGCACCTTGTTGGGAGTGATTTGAAAATGCAAAGCTGAATCAAGAGACTAGAATGATCTGCCCTCACCCTTTGGGGGAGGGGGTACAGAGGAGGGGAAGGCCATCTCACAGAAGCATAGCCCTTGGCCCAGGAAGAAATTAACTGAACTCCCAGGACTGTGATGATGTGTGTGTGCTGGCATGAAAATGAGGGCCCCTCTTAGCAGCAGATAGGGGAATTCCTCTGGGTCAAGACTTTTATTCACTCTATGGTTTTTAAGTAGCAATCCTAATTTTTCCAAGGATTGCATTAAATCAGCAAATGCTTCTTGCACAACTTCCCACCCTCTATTTACTCTTAGACAGTTCAGGTCACTAAAATGTAGACAAGGAAGGGAAATTTGAGATCCTGGTGCTTAATGCAAGAAGAGATGAAGGAAAGAGTCATGAAATGTCATTTGGGAATATTTCGTAGATGTTGAATGCCCTCTGTTCGGGACAATGACCGTGATAGTTGTTTCATTAAAGAATGCTTCGTTCTGCTTGGCATAAAATGTAGCACTAGCTTTTGTGGGGTTGTTGGAATTTTTTGTTTTTTGGGGGGTTTTTTTTTTTGGCTGTTGTTTAAATGATGAAGTGATGAAGTCAATGAAAATCATAGACTGTCTGCTTGGCAGAAACAAAATAAAGTCACATCTGGAAACAGCTGCACTAGTAATTAAATGGCATTTAATGTGACTAATATCAAAAGGATGGGTTTTTCTCCCCCTAGCATTAGGGAAGCAAAATTCAAGCTTCGGAGCTGCTCTATGATAATAGTTTTGAGACAGTGGCTGTTTAGAAGTCATTCTGGTATTTATAAAGAAAAGACCCCAGTGAGCCACAGAAGGGGATTTGAGTTAGAAAAAAAAAAGAAAAGAAAAGAAAGAAAGGACAAGAGCTGTGCAGTTTCTGAATTTTAAGAACAGGCATACATTTTACAGTTTTGTTTCCCCCCTCCCCAAGCATTAACTGTTCAGTGTTTCAGTTCAGTGAAATAAAGGCCTCTTGTTTCCCATACCAGTCAGGTGACCTTCCCGCCTGGCTGTAATTAGTGGTGAACTTCAAGATGCAAGCTAAAAGACCACCTAATTAAAAAGTGTAATTAATTTACATAGATCATTCAAAATGGCTAGATTAGATAGCTTATGGAGATCATGTAAAATTCTTTGAGCTGCTTTTATTGGCTTCTTTTCCCTGCTGTTCCTCAGGTTCTAAGAATTTTCATGGGAATGAGTTTATCAAAGTGGGAAGGGCTTTGAGGTGATAGTTTTCTCTAATCACTGCTAAACATTTAAAGCTTTGCAATTATTTTCATCAATTACCCAAGTCTAAAACAAACAAAAAAAATGGCCTTATCTTCCTGCTTGGTACTGAGTGGCCTAATGTTATTAGTGAATACTTATTAAGTGCCTGTTGAGGGCTAGATGCCACTCAAAACACAGTTATTTTAGAGCTTGCTGTGATTCACAACCTCTTTTCTCTGGGTTAGACAGCACTTGGATTCTTCTGAGAACAACGAGATGGCTGCAGGACCCAAACGAAAGACATCAGCCAAAGGGTTTCTCTCTTTACTTACAATTCAAAACATCAAGCAATGTCCTCTATCAGCTGCTCTTCAGTATAAACAGTATTGGACTCCAGAGCCTGGCCCGGCCCCTGGGTGACAGCCAGTTAGCCATTCCAATGTTGAAGAAGAATTCTGATTTTTTAACTTTCCCTGGTAGAGAAATGGTCGCCCTGGGAGTTGCTTTTGTGGCTCAGCGGTTAATGAACCCAACTAGGATCCATGAGGATGAGGGTTCAATTCCTGGCCGCGCTCAGTGGGTTAAGGATCCAGCGTGGCCGTGAGTTGTGGTGTAGGTCACAGATGTGGCTCGGATCTTGCATTGTTGTGGCTGTGGTGTAGGCTGGCAGCTGTAGCTCCAATTAGACCCCTAGCCTGGGAACTTCCATATGCTGAGAGTGTGGCCCTAAAAAGCAAAAAAAAAAAAAAAAAAAAAAAAGAAATGGTGGCCCTATGCTGACATCCAGTCATAAGTTTCTTTCCCTTTACCTGAGTTGATCAAGAAAGAAGTTTCTCCCTATGTCACGTGTGGAAGCAGCATAGTCTAGAAAAGTAATCCAGCAGGGCTTCTAAACAAAGAAGCTTCTGACAAGGGATTTGCTAATACAGCGTGCCTTTGGGGAGAAGTCCAGTACCCTTGGCAGCACTTTGCCAAAGAGCAATAGATAAATCATCACCTTCTTTTAATTTCATCTGTTTCTCCTAAGAAGAAAAAATTGTCACAGCATCAGATGATCTTGGGCTCACTCTGCAGGGCTGTCCAGAGTGCACGTCATAACAAGAGCAAAGGCCAAGTTCCTCCTCGATGCACTTGACCATGTATGCCATTGTGACATGAATATTTATAGGTCCTTAGTATTGGGGGGCTTTGAGTCATTTGACAAGGAATCCTCCCCTCTCCATGAGATAAACTGTTGTATTATTGGTGTATGTGTAGCTTCTAAAATTTCACTTTTCTGTCCTGGGTAAACATAATTCAAGTTCCCCTTCTCTCTCCATAGGCCTCAGTTTCCTCATTACTATGCTTTAGATGATTGCATCACAAGTAAGCACCTCAAGACTTTGTAGAATAGTAGTTAACATAATCTAAGATAGAGGTAATCAAACATTGCTGCACATACAAATTTCCTGAGAAGTTCAGGGGAGAAAACATCCAGATGCCCAGGCTGCATCCCAGACCAATTAAATCAGCAACTCTGGGAAGAAGGACCCAGGTATCAGCATCATTTCCTACGTGACTGAGCAATAAAAGCTTCTTGTTAGGGAGTTCCCTGGTGGCTCAGTAGGTTAAGGATATGGTGTTGTCATTGCTGTGGCTTGAGTCACTGCACTGGTGAGGGTTTCATCCCTGGCCCAGGAACTTACACATACTGTAGGCATAGCCAAAAAAAAAAAAAAAAAAAAAAAAGAAGGAAAAGCTGCTTATTATATGCCTCTGAGTTTTTAGGTGGTTTGTTATGAAGGATGACTGTGATAGCAGCTCTCTGATACATCTGCTCACTCATTCCTTTATTCTTGAATCACCGATTGAGCACCTACTATGTCCTAGTGCCTTGCTAGTACTGGGGATACAGTGGAAAAGAAGAATGGCCAAGATCCTTGCCCTAGTGCAATTTATGATCTTCTGACAAACAAAAAAAAAGTGACCAAACATATAACTATGTATTATTATTTCAGGAATCAGAGCTGTGAGACATAAGCCCATAGCAATGTGAGATCAAGAAAAACAAAATTGTATCCATACCCCATATCTTTCTTACTCAAGATATATTAAAATTAAAGACTTCCATTTTAAAAATGAAGAAGCCATGAGGAAACTAACAGCTGTAGAAGAGAAGATTGATAAGGCAGACTACATAATACTATAATCAAAATCAAAAGACCAAGATCAAACTGAAAATCATATTTACAATGCATAAACACCAAAGGTTACTTTTCCTAATATATGTAAATTTCAGACACTGAGTAAGAATAAGACCCATGACCAAAGAGAAAAATGAATAGCTTACAGAAAAAGTAAATACTGGTGGTTCCTCAATATAAGAAAAAACACTCCCCATGTAATAATAGAAATGCATAGTAAAACTACACTGAGATAGTATTTTTCATTCATCAGATTGGCAAAGATCCAGGAGTTTGATATCACAATGGGTTGGCCAGGGAGTAGGAAAAATAGGCATCGTCATACATTACTGATAGAGTGTAAATCGGCTCAACTTCTATGGATGGCAATTTGCTGCACACATTTATGTTCCTGTGCTTCCTTCCACTTCTAGGAATTTATTCTAACGATAATATTTGCACGTGTATGAAATGATGTGATATCATTTTTAATGGCCAAAGATTAGAACTAACCTAAGTGTTCATCAATAGGAGATGGGTTAAATAAAGTATGACACATCTGCGCAAGGGAATACTATTTAGCTGCAGAAAAGAATGAGAAACTCTTTATATATTTTGATATAGATAGATATATCTAAATTACGCTGTTAAGCCAAAAAAAAAAAGGTACAAAATAGTGTATGTAAGTATGCTGCCATTTGATTTGAAAAAAGCATTTAAAGAGAGAGGTACACAATAGATAGTATTGAGTGAAAAAAGTTTATAAAGAATATAGAGGCATATAAATATTGGTATATGCTTAAACTATATTAGGGAGCATACACAACTGACTAGTAATTTTTGTTGTCTGTGGGGAGAGGAACTGGGTAGCTTTGGGACACGAGCAGGAGAGACTTCACTATTTGTCTATCTCTAGTTTTAGAATTCTAAACCATATATTTATATATTCACAAAATTAAAATTTTTAAAATACCAAAAATGCAGTATAATGTGTTTGTCATTAAATACATATTTTTTTCCTAGAAAACATTTATTTTTTAAATTTAAAAGAAAATGTTTAGAGGGCAGACTGTGTGGAGCGGGCAGCACTGATGACAGGCTATCAGAGAAGGGCTTCCTGCAGGGGGACATTTGGCAAAGAACTGGATGCAGAGAGAGAGTGAGCTCTGGAACTGCTTGGGGGAAAGGAAGCATTTCAGGCAGAAAGAAAAGCCAGTGAAAAGGCCTTGTGGGGGATACCTGGGATTTGGAGCAGCAGAGGACAGGCCGGTGTGTCTGGAGTGGAGTGAGACAGGGGAGAATGGAGATGAGGCCTGAAGGGGGCCAGGGGCCTGGCACGTGGTCCTTGTAAGTCACCAGAGGGAGTTGAAGTTGATGCTGTGTGATGGGAAGACACTGGACGTTTGGAGCCGAAGAGTGACAAAATCAGCCTTCTGTCTCCCTCTAGGCAGGGAGTAGCCTGAGGGAGGCAAGGGCAGAGGTCGGGAGAGGAAGAAGGAGGCTATTCCAGGTCCATGGTGCTGGCTTAGGCCTACAGTGGTGAGGGTGAGAGATGGGCAGATCTTGGGATGTATTTTGAAAGGAGAGCTGAGGTTTATGCTGCATCAGATGAGTTGAGGATGAGTTCACTTCTCTTGGCTTGAGCAATTGGGTGAATCCTTAGAACCTACTGAATTCTGGGCACGAAACAGCCACGGCCCTGCCCTTATTGCGTGCACTGTGCAATGGGAGAGACAATAAATAAGCGTCGACTTGATAAACTCAATAATGACCCTGGGAGAGAGCTTACAAGACCTTTGCCAGGAGGCTAGGGTGGAAGGTAACCACAGGGAGGAAAGGGCCCATTGAGAGGGATCAGGAAGACCTTTCCCAGGAGATAAGATTTAAACTGAGCTCTGAAACCTGAGAAGCCAGGCCTGTAAAGAGTAGGGAAGGAGCATTCAGGCCAAAGGGAGGAGCACATGTAAAGACCCTGACCTAGAGGGAGAATTGTTTTATAAACTTTCAGAAGGCCTGGGGCCTGGGCTATAGGGTACCAAGGGGAAGTATGGAGATGGGCCATGATGCTTTTTGCTTCAGAAGGTAGGGAGCGTGTGTGTGTGTGTGTGTGTGTGTGTGTGTGTGTGTGTGTGTACTTTTGAAAAGCAGTGGGGATTAAAATGTTGTGACTTGATGACAGCTGTCCTCAGAATTCTGGAAACAAAAGAAGAAGACATGATTTTCTGCCCAGGTGTGATCTAAACAGGTTTGGTGCTGGTTACCTGCATTATTCCACCCGCCCCCTCCCTTTCTTTCCTTCTAAAGTGAGGTCCCCAATCTTTTCTTGAGAGGAAAAACCTTCCTCTTCTCCAGATCTGCTGGCGCCCCAAGAAGACAGAGAACTTGCAGTTCAAATAAACTGGTGCCTTAGGACCGCCTTTCAAAAGCAATTTTTCTCAGCTGCACGTCAGCCCATTTTGCACCATCCCTTCCTAAGAAGGAGCAAAATTTGGTGGCTATGTACAGGTGAGAAAGAACAGGGACAACAAAATGTTAACATCAAGGGTTCCCTACCTCCACGTGATGACATGGTGACAAGAAGTAGCCTGGGTGCTGCAGTGCAGTGCCATGTGGGGTGGCCGCCTCTGTCTGTCACAAGTGAGTCATCAAATTTCAGAAGGGGAAAAAGAACAACTAAATGGCACGCTGATGAGCTGATCAATATTCTCAATTTACTTCTTGAGCTCTAGGGCCCAAATTGAAACCAGAGCTTTGAGAATCTCCCAGGGCTGCTTCGGGGCATGTCCCTGCCCCTAGAAGCCCACCTGGGAGAGCTTGGCACGTACAGACCTGCCAGAGCTGCTTTAGGCACCCCTGGCATTGGGCCTGCCTAGAAATTTACCCCTCATGAACACCACCAAACCAAC
The DNA here is from genome assembly GCF_016906955.1 of Phacochoerus africanus. Lineage (NCBI taxonomy): Eukaryota > Metazoa > Chordata > Mammalia > Artiodactyla > Suidae > Phacochoerus > Phacochoerus africanus. Next base: position 86,584,338 of record NC_062547.1, on the reverse strand, counting down.
ACCCTGGATTAGGACAGGGCCGCAGGGCCCAATCCCCTGGTTTCCAGAATCACTGTAGTCGGCACAACAACTTCTCAGCAAGAACATGGGAGATTTATACAAGTGGGTGGAATGAAAAGGGTAAAGAACAACCATAGCCATAGCTTTCATTGGAATCACCTTATTATGTGTGTTTTACATTAAATCCCTCTCAACATCAGGAGGTGGGTTCTGTGATTACCCCCATTTTACAGATCATTTAGGGGAGCTCTGCAAGTAGGGAGTCTTGGAATAAAAGTCTGCATTTAATGCTTGATGAAAATTTCTTCCCGATCCTAGAGGTTTCTGTGAAATGTTTTGGGAGTTAATCTAGGAGAGTGGAAACAGACGTAGAGGTTCAGACCTGAGCCCTAATTCTCCACTAGCCACAGTGAGACCTCTGCCCCGCAGGCCTCAGTTTCTCATCTTTAAAAATAGAAATGTTAAGAGTTCCCACTGTGGCGCAGTGGAAACAAATCCGGCTAGCATCCATGAGGATGGGGTTTGATTCCTGGCCTCACTCAGTGGGTTAAGGATCCGCCTTTGCCATGAGCTGGGGTGTAGGTTGAAGACACAGCTCGAATCTGGTGTGGCTGTGGCGTAGGCCAGTGGCTATAGCTCCAATTAGACCCCTAGCCTGGGAACTTCCATGTGCTGCGAGTGCGGCCCTAAAAAGGCCCTCTCACAGCATCCTCTGCTTGTCTACATCAGCTTCCAGTCCCTGTCCACACTGAGTTCCTCACCACCGATGAGTCCCGTGGCTACCACTGCACTGGGCCCACTTTCCAGGGCCTAAACCTGAGCCCAGACCTGGAGAGGGAGAGCCTGACTTCACTTGCAAAGTCTACGCTGGGCTCTCCATCCACAGTGCCCCCATTTCTGGCCTGCTCTACACGAAGCTGGCCAAGTGAACCCTGCCTTGAGTGGGGGGCATGGATTCCAGTAGTAATGAACTCGCCTTCATAATCCATGTTTCTTCACAAGGGTAAATTGAATTGGGAAATCTGATTCCCATCTGCTGTTGACCATCTAGGCCACTCATTCACTCCTCTTTTCATTCATTCATTCAACAAACTTTTTTTTTTTTTGGTCTTTTTAGGGCCAAACCTGCAGCATATGGAGGTTCCCAGGCTAGGGGTCCAATCAGAGCTACAGCTGCCAGCCTATACCACAGCCACAGCAACACCAGATCCAAGCTTTGTCTTCAAACTACACCCTAGGTCACAGCAATGCCGGATCCTTAACCCACTGAGTGAGGCCAGGGATCGAACCCATGACCTCATGGTTCCTAGTCGGATTCATTAACCACTGAGCCATGACAGGAACTCTGATTTTTTTCAACTTAGTATCTATCAGGCACTGTCCAGGGCTTTAGGGATACTGAAGTAAGAGGACAACGTTTCAGCCCTCCCAGTGCTGGAATTCCGCTCAGGAAAGAGGTGATAACCAAATATAGCACCTTTTCAGGTAGTGATGAGAGCTATGCTGATAAAATAAAGCAAGGTAAGGCATGAAGGGTAGACAATGATGGCTATTTTGACTTTTTGGAGGGGAGAGACTTCTTCAGATTTGGGGAGGGGATTCAGGGAAGACCTCTCTAGAGAAATAACCTTTGAGCAGAGACTTGAATGAAGAGAGAATGATCTACGCAGGTGACGGTCCAGAGAAGTGTGTTTCAGGAAGAAGGAGCAAGCAAGGTACAAATGGCCCTGAGGTGGGAACAAGGAGGCAGAGCTGAGGCTAGTAAGTGTGCATTTGAAGAGTGGCCTCCAGCTGAGGGGTGATGGCTGGCCTACCTCATCTGACGGGTCACAGGTTGGAAATGGGAAGTCTGAGATGCAGGGGAGGAATTCACATGGTATGACTTTAAAGACAGCAGCATACATGGTGAGACTGGCCTGCCCCTAAGCTTTCCCGGACCTGGAGCAAGCACACAAATAGAAGACCAAATACTATATTATAATCTATACTAATATTATAATACTATAATAATATTTATGACTAAATATTTTTAAATTATCAATCAAGCTGGCAAATTATTATAAGAACTATGTTCCATCTTCCTATCTTGACATATATGACTTCATAAAAACCTAGAAGTTCAAGTTCAAATTAATAAGGTTGGGGGAGTTCCCTGTGGCTCAGTGGGTTAAGGATCTGAAGTCACTGCTGGGCTCTGGTTACTGCTGTGGTAAGGGTTTGTTCCCTGGCCTGGAAACTTCCATGTGCCACAGGCATGACAAAAAATTCAAATGTGTCATTTTTCAAGTCCTAGCCTCCAAGCCCTGGGCTTGCCCTGTCCTTCCCTCCTACCAGCTGTATCCAGTGCACAAGGGACCTCCCACATGCACAAAGGGTCACCTTTGCCCCCTTGTCCAAGCCCCGCTGGCATCCCATCACAAAGAGCTGCCCCTCAGGCGCAGGGATGAGCACAGTGCAGATGGACTGGCATAGCAAGAAGCCCCACTTAAGCCCCAGAGCAGGTGCAGCACTGTGGGGCAAGGAACTCTGGAACTCCTGCTGATCTAGAGGGAACAGAGCAGGCTCTGGATGGAATGCTGCTAGAGAGGACCTAAGGTGGCCATCTAAAGCCAAGGTCAGAGTTCCCATCGTGGCACAGTGGAAACAAATCCGACTAGGAACCATGAGGTTGCGGATTCAATCCCTGGTCTTGCTCAGTGGGTTAATGATCCAGTGTTGCTATGAGCTGTGGTGTAGGTCACAGATGCGGCTTGGATCTGGCGTGGCTGTGGCTGTGGGGTAGGCCAGCAGCTAGAGCTCCGATTAGACCCCTAGCCTGGGAACCTCCATATGCCTTGGGTGTGACCCTAAAAAAGGATAAAATAAAATAAAATAAAATAAGAAAATAAAGCCAAGGTCCAAGGCAGGGGATACCTCCTTGGCTAAATCTAAAGGTAATACTGTAGATGGTTCCTGAATGATTTGTGTCAAAACAAGCATCTTTCATGCAGAACCAAGCTGGGCACCAGAGAATGAGGCATGTGGCCAAGGTGCCAGAGAAGTTAAACCTTTGGAATAAGAGTGAGGAAGAGCTAATAGAGATCTTGGACCTCTTGGGAAGTTTACAAGTGTCTTGTATTTTCTGTATTCCTTTCTTCTTTATTTTGTTGACATTGATAGAAACCTCTTTGAAAGCTCTGTTCCATCTTGGCAAGGGAACCCCTTGAAACGTTTCTGTCTTGAGCCAGAATATTTAAGGGGAGATGGGGAGACAGCAGGAATTCAAGTGGAATACCCCAAAGAAGGTGAAATGTGTGTATCTCCCAACCCCTCCTCCTCTACACACACTCCTGAAAATGTTCTTTCCAGCACCAACCTTGGACGTGCTGAGTAAGAAAAGGAATCCCTCAGTGGAACAACACGACTAGAGGCCAGCAGTGTTTGCTCTTCCCTTCTTGCAGTTCAGTTCTCAGTAACAGAACACAGTGTTACCTGGAGCATGACTGTCTGGTATAAAGACACTGTTTCCCACCATTCCTTGCAGCGAGGTGTGCTCATTTGATCAAGTTCAATGGCACTGAGTAAAACGGACGTGCACAACTTCTGGCCTGTTCCTCTAGAGGAAGAAGGTTATTCTCTCCTTCCTCTTCCCTCCCTGCTGGCTAGAATGTGACACGGTGGCGAGCCATCCTGAACGACACAGACAAGACAGAGGGAAGTGGGTCCCTGACACCTGGACCTACCAGGACAGTCTTGGCTTTCTTACACCTCGACTATTACATGAGAAAAAAAGAAATGTCTGTCTTATTTAAGCCACTGTTACTTCTGTTGTTTGTCTCTTTTATGGCCACTGAATCGTCATCCCACAAAGACAGTACTTTTACCACCTCTTAGAGGAAATGAATTTCACAAGTTGAATTTCCCTTGTCTGAAGGACTTCCTTTTATTTGGCTTGAAGACTGTGGGTTGTCTCCTAATCCCTGTTTATTCTCTTGTAACCTTGAATTGTATAGATTTTGATCACGTCGCCCCTCAGCACATGTCTTTCTAGTTGACATTCTTTGAGTTTTGTCTGACCTCATGGAGAATTGCCTCTGTAGTTCCTAAAATTCAATGCCTTCCATTTTATTATCTCCTTTCAGTAAAATGGTACCATGGGTTATTGTCTTTGGGTTGGGAACCTGGCCTGAATCTACAAATGTATATTGAATTGAATTAACTTGAACTTCAAAGAGCAATTTCTCTTTAAAGAGACAACATGAACTAGGTTCACGTTTCCAGACTGCATAGCCCAGGTTGTAGTGTGCTCACCCAGGTAGACAAGATGAGACCTTGGAAGGAATGTGTACTTGGAGAAAATTCCTTTGCAGGAACACTCTATCTTCTGGCCCCACCCATTTCCATTTCCTGGCCAGTTCTTATACACTCTTCAGGTCTCAGCTTAGAAAGCACTTCTCAGGTTCCTAGGCCAGGTTGCTTTCCTCTGGGTATTTGCTCTTTATTATACCCATCATGAATATATTTTTTCCTTTGCTGTGTATCTTTTTTGGTCAACCGTAAAGTCATGACTACACCCACTGGGTCCTCGCCCAGTACTTGGCTCACAGCCAGTGATCAATAATAATTTGGCAAATGAGTGAGTGAATGAACAACCAGGTGAGCAACAAACAGCATTACCCTGATTTTTCTTTCTTATACCCCATATCTAGAAGCAAATCCTAGGTTCTTCCTAAGAAATATTTTTAGATTCCAACCACTTATCATTTCCTCTCCTGCTCTCATTCTTGTCCCAGTGACCATCATTTCTCCCTTGGATTATCATTATAATTATTATTATTATTATTATTTGTCTTTTTAGGGCCACGCCCATGGCATACAGAGGTTCCCAGGCTAGGGGTCTAATCAGAGCTGTAGCCACTGGCCTATGCCACAGTCACAGCAATGCTGGATCCTTAACCCACTGAGCAAGGCCAGGGATCGAACCCACCACCTCATGGTTCCTAGTCAGATTTGTTAACCATTGAGCCACGATGGGAACTCCATTTTTTTTTTCCTTCCTTGGATTATTGCATTAGGCTCCTAACTGACCTCTTTGCTTCCACTTCCCACTCTCCTCTCCCCACAACATACACGAACCTTGTACAAATTCAGGGGAAGCTAGAGGATAAGGGCCAACTCATAAGTGAGGGCCGTGTTGAAGATAGCACTTATGTCCCTTCCAGGGCAGGAAAGCCATGGAGCCTCTTTTTTTTTTTTTTCCCCACTGTACAGCAAGGGGATCAAGTTATCCTTACATGTATATATTACAATTACATTTTCTCCCCCACCCTTTGTTCTGTTGCAACATGAGTATCTAGGCAAAGTTCTCAATGCTACTCAGCAGGATATCCTTATAAATCTATTCTAAGTTGTGTCTGATAATCCCAAGCTCCCGATCCCTCCCACTCCCTCCCTCTCCCATCAGGCAGCCACAAGTCTCTTCTCCAAGTCCATGATTTTCTTTTCTGAGGAGATGTTCATTTGTGCTGGATATTAGATTCCAGTTATAAGTGATATCATATGGTATTTATCTTTGTCTTTCTGAATCATTTCACTCAGTATGAGATTCTCTAGTTCCATCCATGTTGCTGCAAATGGCATTATGTCATTCTTTTCTATGGCTGAGTAGTATTCCATTGTGTATATATACCACTTCTTCCGAATCCAATCATCTGTCGATGGACATTGGGGTTGTTTCCATGTCCTGGCTATTGTCAATAGTTCTGCAATGAACATGCAGGTGCATGTGTCTCTTTTAAGTAGAGTTTTGTCCGGATAGATGCCCAAGAGTGGGATTGCGGGGTCATATGGAAGTTCTATGTATAGATTTCTAAGGTAGCTCCAAACTGTTCTCCATAGTGGCTGTACCAGGTTACATTCCCACCAATAGTGCAGGAGGGTTCCCTTTTCTCCACAACCCCTCTAGCACTTGTTATTTGTGGACTTCTTAATGATGGCCATTCTGACCAGTGTGAGGTGGTATCTCATGGTAGTTTTGATTTGCATTTCTCTTATAACCAGCGATGTTGAGCATTTTTTCAGGTGTTTGCTGGCCATCTGTATATCTTCTTTGGAGAAATATCCAAAGGTCTTTTGCCCATTTTTCCATTGCTTGATTGGCTTTTTTGCTGTTGGGTTGTATAAATTGCTCATACATTCTAGAGATTAAGCCCTTGTCGTTTGCATCATTTGAAACTATTTTCTCCCATTCTGTAAGTTGTCTTTTTGTTTTCTTTTGGGTTTCCTTTGCTGTGCAAAAGCTTTTCAGTTTGATGAGGTCCCATGGGTTTATTTTTGCTCTTATTTCTATTGCTTTGGGAGACTGACCTGAGAAAATATTCATGATGTTGATGTCAGAGAGTGTTTTGCCTATGTTTTCTTCTAGGATTTTGATGGTGTCCTGTTGTATATTTAAGTCTTTCAGCCATTTTGAGTTTATTTTTGTGCATGGTGTGAGGGTGTGTTCTAGTTTCATTGCTTTGCATGCAGCTGTCCACATTTCCCAGCAATGCTTGCTGAATAGACTTTCTTTTTCCCATTTTATGTTCTTGCCTCCCTTGTCAAAGATTAACTGACCATAGGTGTCAGGGTCTATTTCCGGGTTCTCTATTCTGTTCCATTGGTGTGTCTGTCTGTTTTGATACCAGTACCACACTGTTTTGATGACTGTGGCTTTGTAATATTGCCTGAAGTCTGGGAGAGTTGTGCCCCCTGCTTGGTTTTTGTTTCTTAGGATTGCTTTGGCAATTCTGGGTCTTTTGTGGTTCCATATAAATGTTTGGATTGTTTGTTCTAGTTCTGTGAAAAATGTCATGGGTAATTTGATAGGGATTGCATTGAATCTGTAGATTGCTTTGGGTAGTATGGCCATTTTTACAATATTGATTTTTCCAATCCAGGAACATGGAATATCTTTCCATTTCTTTACATCTTCAAATGTCATGGGTAATTTGATAGGGATTGCATTGAATCTGTAGATTGCTTTGGGTAGTATGGCCATTTTTACAATATTGATTTTTCCAATCCAGGAACATGGAATATCTTTCCATTTCTTTACATCTTCTTTGATTTCTTTGATTAAAGTTTTATAGTTCTCAGCATATAGGTCCTTTACCTCTTTGGTCAGGTGTATTCCAAGGTATTTGATTTTGTGAGGTGCAATTTTAAAAGGTATCGTATTTTTGTATTCCTTTTCTAATATTTCATTGCTGGTATACAGAAATGCAACTGACTTCTGAATGTTAATCTTATATCCTGCTACTTTGCTGAATTTATTAATCAGTTCAAGTAGTTTTTGGGTTGAGTCCTTAGGGTTTTCTCTGTATAGTATCATGTCGTCTGCATATAGTGATAATTTTATCTCTTCTCTTCCTATACGGATGCCTTTGATTTCTTTTGTTTGTCTAATTGCTGTGGCTAGGACTTCCAAAACTATGTTGAAGAGCAGTGGTGAAAGTGGGTATCCCTGTCTTGTTCCACATTTGAGTGAGAAGGCTTTCAGTTTTTTGGTTTTTTTTTTTTTTGTCTTTTGTCTTTTTTGTTGTTGTTGTTGTTGTTGCTATTTCTTGAGCCGCTCCCGCGGCATATGGAGGTTCCCAGGCTAGGGGTTGAATCGGAGCTGTAGCCACCGGCCTACACCAGAGCCACAGCGACGCGGGATCCGAGCCGCGTCTGCAACCTACACCACAGCTCACGGCAACGCCCGATCGTCAACCCACTGAGCAAGGGCAGGGACCGAACCCTCAACCTCATGGTTCTTAGTCGGATTCGTTAACCACTGCGCCACGACGGGAACTCCCGGCTTTCAGTTTTGAGCCTCCTTTTTTAATGTTTTAACTGCTTCAGGTAAAGACTACACTTCGATCTCCATTGAGGTAGATTGGTCAATGCATTGTGAGAAGAAGTGACAGATGAATTTTTTTTTCTTTTTTAGGGACTTTTTTTTTTTTTTTGACAGATGAATTTTTAAGTCATATCCTTTTTAAGAGTATGAACCTTCCTCTTCATCTCCCTTTCTGGCTACCTGAAGTACAGAGGTGATGGCAGGAGCTGGAGCAGCCATCTTAGACCATAAGATAGAAGCCAAATGACGAAGAAGGCAGGACAACAGTAAAGAAGTCTGGGCTCTCAGTCTTTAGAGCTGCTGTATCAGCCTTGGAATGTGAGAGAGAAAATTCCATCTTATGTAAGCTACTCCAATTTGGGGTGGCTGTTACAGCAGCCTAACATGTATCCTAACTAATACACCCGCCTTTCCCTATTGCAGCTGCTTCTGAGAGTGAAAAAAACATCATGCTGGGAAAATGTGTATGGAAATCAATATCCCTTCTAATGGGTGACTTGGGACCTCTCAAAAATTAGAGGAGAAGCAGAAAATAAACCCTTGGTCTAAAGCAGCCAGGAAAGAACTATCTTCTGCCCAGAAAAGACTCTCTAGTTCCATATGTTAGCATCTTGGGGAAGTGTGGGAGGGCAGAGAAGGCAGCTCTGATGCTTGCTTTCTGGCCCTAATGTGTAAAATGCCTTTGGGGAGTGAATAAGAGAATTAGCTTAAGCTCTGGATTTTGGGGCTTTAGTGGGCTTAAGACAGACTTTTAATCACCCTTCACTCCCTGTGGTCCCAGTGTGTGAATTTTAATTACATTCACTTGCATCACCACCCAGGACAGGATCTGTGTATTTATGCCCCTCCCCCCCCATTGTGAGGCTGGCCCTCACCAGCCAGAGTGCCAGCTGTCTGGGGCCTGCATCTGGGGACAAGAGCTGCCTGCCAACAAGGTAGTTTTCCTGACAACTCTCTACAACATGAAAATATTGTGTATAGGTTTGGATTAATATCTACCTATTTTGGGGTCCGAAGGATGATATGAATTTGTTCTAAATTTGTTAGACTGCATGCATCTGCTAACCAGCTGTTTTCTTGGAACTTAGTGGTTCGGCAAATTCATTCTTGATTCTTGACTCAGCTCCTCCCCAGGTTCAGATTTATTGATAGAACTCTCTGGATATTTGCATTATTTCTTCTCTTAAAATCTTATTCACAAATATTAAAGGTTCACTTAGATACCACTCTTTCATAAACTGGGGTTATGGGGGCCTGAACCCCTCAAGTTGTTTGCAGATACATGCATTTTAATGGGAGGAGGTCCATAGCTATCATCAGATTCTCAAAGTGATCTGTGACAACCTCCCACCAAGAAAAAAATTTCAGAGTTTCATTAGACCCACTAAGGCTGATAAGGGGAGCAGTAATTTTGGATATTAGTGATTTACCCCCCAAATCCTCCTTTCTCAAGCCTCCTGGTACCCCCAGACAGATATGGAAATCATTTATCTAGGCAATTTGGCATTTCTCTTTTAAAATGGGAACATTCCAGAAGTTCCCACTGGGGCTAGTATCCATGAGGATGCGGGTTTGATACCTGGTCTTGCTCAGTGGGTTAAGGATCTATTGTTGCTGTGAGCTGTGGTGTAGTTTGCAGACCCAGCTCGGATCCCACCTTGCTGTGGCTGTTGTGTGGGCTGGCAGCTGTGGCTCTCATTTGACCCTTAGTCTGGGAACTTCCGTATATCACAGGTATTGAGAAGGTAGGAGTGTCAGAGGACACTAAAACCCACTGCTTCTTGGTTTACCTCTGCCTCTCATAGAGTTTAAATGCGAGATGGCCACCAGCCACCATGGCTGAAAAGTTCAAGCCATGGTGCTAGACTATAAACACCAGGCCAAGATCCGTCCCTCTGTTCACCTCTCACTCCCCAGGGCCCAACAGTCCGCCTAGCACTTAGTGGATACTCAGCAAAATATCGGTTGAATGGAATAAGGGAAAGTGCAAGTGCATCAGCTGCCTCAATAGTCACTTTCTGTGGATAATGTGTTTCCTTGTCCAACTGAGAATGGTTCCAAATGATAAAACTGAATCCAGGAGAAGGTTAACAATTTAATTAGAAATAAATACCGAGGTATCACCACATCTGGACATTGGAAACATGCATGTGTACACACCTTGATAGAAAGAAGGAATTCAGAGGCTGTCCTAAACCTAATAAGTTGGACAGATCAGAGCTGCCCATTTAAGAAATCTTTGGAATAATTTATTCAAGACTTTTAAAAGAAATTAATACACTCGAGGATTTAACAACAACCAACTAATCAGACAAAAAAAAAAAAAAACTTTTTTTTTTTTTTTTTTTCCTGTGAGACGCTTAAAACAGAGTTGTTGCCTTTGCAGTACTTCAATGAAGTTTGGACAGAGACGTGGAGAGACTGAGAACCCCCAAAGCCCTTCTTCGAAGACGCAGCGTATGCCGGGTGCAGAAGCGCCATGGCGAGGTCTTCCTGCCGCGGGGCACCTGCTTGTGTGACGCCCTTGCAGGGTCGAACTCACCGCCTCCCGCCGCCCCGCCAGGCTTCCACCTGAGCCCACAGGTTCCCTGGACCGCCCCTCAGCACCCCCACCTCAGCCAGGGTCTCCTTGCTCCGACTGGCTCCTCCACCTTCCGGGGTCCTCAAAGCTGTTGGTGCAACCTGGCTCCCGCCACCGCGCGGGCTAGGCCGCCGGGGTCCGGGAGCAGCCGGCCGCCTCCTCGCCTTGCGCAGCCGCCTCTGTCCGCCTCGGCTCGCTCGACGGCTCGGCGGGCCCCGGGGAGGAGGCCACGCGGCCGGCGCTGCGCCCTCTGGGGGCCGGGCTGGACCCGCTCGTGTGCCCCTCCGAGACGACAGGAAGGTGGGACCGCGGCCAGGCTCGGCGGCGGCCACTTCGGGCGGTCGGGCCGGGCCTGCAGAGGAGTTGGGCTATTTTGTAACTGCACCATCTACCCAAGCCTCATTACCACCTCTTAATGAGACCCCTTTACTCCGTGACGTGCAACCGCTCCATCTCATTAAGGAAATCGCTCTTCAATGCTGATTATTTTATTTGCAGCCATAATTATATTTCTTTCGGCTAAATCACGGTTTAATCGAGCCCACATGGAGGGCAGCAGCACTAATTACGGCGGGGGATGCGGCGGCGGCGGCGGGCGCGGGCCGGCTGGGGGGGGGTGGGTAGGGGGTGCCCGGGCTGCGGGCGCGGCCGGGGGCCTGCGGGCGGGGAGGGGCGCGGGCGGGGGGCGGGGGGCCCGGGCTCAAACACAACAACTTATTACTTCTAATTCCCCAACTGTCACCAAATCACCTGCACGAAACAAGAATCTAATTTGTTAAGCTGGCATGTCTGCAGATGGAAGATCGATCTTCTCTGTAGATTTCTCTAATTGAGTGAATATAGACGCCCGGAATTAGCCGCACTCGGGCCTCGGGGAGGGGGCAAGGGAAGGGGGGGGGGGGGGTAGAAAGAAAAAAAAGGGGGGAGGGAGAAGAAAGAAGAGAGGAAGGGGAATAGAGAAAGGGAGACACGGTGAGAAAAGTGCAAGAAAGAGACTGAAGGACAGAGGCAAAGGGAAAGAGAATGAGAGGAAGGAGTGGGTAGACGAAAAGGCAGAAAAGAAAAAAGAGAAAGGGGGAAGCGAGAATAAAGGGAAGAGCAAAAAGGGAGTGAAGGGAAAGAGAGAAAGGAAGCAAAAGGGGGAGCAAGGGCAGGACAACAAAGAAAGCAGAAGACAGGGAAAGAAAATTCTACTTGAAGAAGGCTCATTCCCCATAGAATTATATCTCTCTCCCTTAGACCTTCACCCCAAAGTGTAAAATAGCTGGAGAAGCCTAGCCCCGGGGTCAGTCATAGGCTGAGACGAGCCTTTTGTGAAAAGCAAAAAAGGCCAGGATGTTGGAGCCCGGCTGTGAGGGAGTGGGGAGGGGGCGGGCGCCGGCGGCTCCAAGAAATGGCTTACAGAATTACATTTGTTTTTCTTGTGATTTTATTAAAAGTCACTCCTCATCTCCAGAATGCGTGAAAATATCTACTTTCCACTCAGATACACCGCATTAACTTGTTGGAGGCGAATTTGTTTGTTTGTCTATTTTATTTATTTGCTAGATAAGATTGATGCAGTCTTATTAGCGCTATATCTAGTTATAGAAAGAGATAAGGATGAGATGTTTTTCTTTTTATTCCAATTACTAGCCTTGTCACCTAACTGAATAACTGATATATGATTATTTATCCTGAGTAAATAGAAATCAGAAAAGCATACACATACAAACAAAATCTCTATGTCACTTATTATATTCCGTGTGGCTAATTGAAGCCATTAAAATTACGGGGCTAAAGGCAAAAAAGAGGAGATACGAAATCAGCGGGCGGGTACTAATCCGTCATTGTTTTTGTGCCGAGCTTTCTGTGTTGACGGCCGCGGATGCTAGTTGTTAGAAGGCAAAGATAGAAAACAAATACATAAACAAGCGAAGGACCGGCCCTGGGCGCCCACGAAGAGTCAGGCAGGTGGACTGCTTGGTTGTAGTTTGCAAACTCAGATGTATGGGGAACTGTTTACTGCAGTGGGGAAAAAAAAATTGTGTTGAGCTCATATATCGCCACAGGCTTCCGGGAAGGGTAGGAAATCAGACTCGTTGGGGGTTATTTTTCTGCTCCTCCACCACCTCCTGCACAGCCCCGCGGTTCGAGTGAGCAGGCAGTGGACACACACTGCTCACACAAACGCGCACACAAGTACACACGTCACTCACACGCAGCCCCCGCTCCCTGCGCCAAAAATAAAAAAGCCTAGAATGTGGGTCCTTGGCTTTTAGCTCCCAAACTGGAGAGCCAGGGTCCCATAGGCAGGGAGTTTCTTCTGGCTGCAGGATCGGCGGCAATCTCAATGGGACAGTCCTGCTGAGAGCAGCCGAGAGGCCCTGGAGGCCTGGAGGACTCGTGTTGGGGTTGCGCCCAGGCCTGTTTGGCTTGGGGTTAAAAGCACTCACTCCGACACAGCTCGAAGGCGCGCCGAGGGTACTTTCCCAGTGGCCCAGGCAGGAGCACTCAGCCAAAGCCTGTCTGCGTGTAGTCTTTCTTGCTGGAGACCTCGAGAGTGTTCTTTTATGCCTAGAAGTGTGGAAGCACCTGTCACCCCTTCCCAGAGACGTGGCTGCCCTTCCAGATATTTTTTCCTTCCACTCATCCCATCCTCAAATCGATTCCCCCAAATGAGACATACCTCAAGCAATCCCAAACTTAAGTGTGGCCAGAAGTGGACCACTGACCTCTCTCTGGGATGAGGGTGGGGCGGTGAGGGTGGGGGCTGGGGGAGCAACGCTTCTGGCCCCTGGGGATTTGAAAGCGGTGGGAGAAAGCGGTCACCACCGTTTCAAGTGAGAGCTTCCTGTTTTTTTCCTCGGGTATTTGCCTCCACCCTTTATTCTGTTTGAGGTTTTAAGGTAGGCCTGAGGAACACGATCTGATTTGCCATTGCGTCTGGGTTATTGCATATCTGGAAAAGTAAACAGGAGTGTTCAAGTCACTTGATTTGTTTTCTGTAAGCAAATAATACCCAAAAGCATGGCTGTAATTTACCACGAATTAAAATTGATTCTTTTCATCAGGCAAGAAAATAGGAAAATGTGAGATCGTTAATTATTGAGGGAGGCGCTCCTCATTAAAGGGAACAATGTTACAATTCAGCATTTAATAGCAGGAATGTGAATAATAACGCGCCATATTTCAGCCTACTGTCTGCAAAGAAAAGAGAGCAGTTTACAAACAACCCAAGCAACCGAAAGTTACATTTAATAAACACCCAAGCCTTCTGTAAGTGGAAAAAACAATTAGGGTGCTGGGCACACTACCTAATTCTTTAGGAGCATCTGGTATATATTTTTTATTCTCTCTGTCTGTCTCTCTGTCTCTACAAAGGATTTGCAGTCAAGGCAGAAATACAATTAGAGAGAAAATCAGAATCACAAACCTAATCAGCATAAATCCATCATTAAAGCACTTGGTGCTTTGGATCTCCTATACCAACCAATCTCCCTATCCAGCCACGTTATATTTCTAAGTCTTGCTCTGGACCAGGATGTCAGAGTTGGAGGAAAGGCATTAATTTTGTAGTTGCTGTGCTTGTAGTTTACATAATCATCCTTCAAGGTTTTGTTTTGTTTTGTTTCTTAAATATATATACCTCCCAGAAAGCCAGCTTCTCTCAAAACTACAAAGTTCTCTGGCTCGGTCTGGGCTCGGGGCCCGGCGGGAGCGGGAGCCTGAGCGGGTTCCCTGGCCTTTAAATGCTCTTTGTGCTTCGTTAAAAAGAAGAAGGGGGGAACAGGAGAAAGAAAAAAAAAATGATTTCCCTGTGCATCGCCCCTTGGCAGGCTCTTGTACAAAATTCAATCTCTATTTTTTATGAGAAGTAAACTGTCTAAATAAATTTTATTAAGGGCAACCAATATATTTTCTGGTAGTTCCCTTTGTTCCACTTCTACGTGTGTGTAACAATCTAAAACCTATTTATTGAGGAAAAATCACTGGATCCGTCATAGAAAATCCTTTTACTTTGCTTTGAAGTGATTTCTGAAGACATTCTTGTCATTCCGAAGATTTGGGGGCCATTGCGCGAAAGCCTCGCCTTGTTAGGGACTTCAGTTCCCCTGATCATGTGGGAAATGCCTTAAATTATCAATAGCAATGGGCCTGACCGGCACTTTCCTGGCTGCCCGAGGAACGTGGGAAGATGACGGGGAATAAAACTCTGGTAAATACATCTCAGGCTCTGCCCAGGTGGATTCAGACATTGGCCAAAACGAGCTGCCGAGAGGGAACCGGGAGCGGGGGCGAGCATTTTACGTCCAGGCTATTGTCGTTTTCCTCGCCACGCCTGCTGGCAGCCGGCTCCTGACTCGCGGTCCAGCTCCAGCTTGCGCCCTCCGCACTTCGACGCCCCCACACCACCCCGTCACCCCCTCCCACTCTCAGATTTCCCTTTCTTTTTTTTCCTTTTCCCTCTCCCCCCAACTCCACCGGTAGACGCTTATGGTCTGAAGTCTTGGAAGAAATGATTTAGTTTGTTTATACTGCTATAAAAATCAAGACCAATAGAAAAGTCATAAAATGAAGCGGGCTATCAATCACGTCGCAACATTGTTATTCAGCGGTTACTAACAGAGATGGATAATCCTTTGATTTCGTCCCATTGTTATTACTCTGATGTGTCTTCACATTAACTATTACACATTTATTTATCGACCTGAAAGATGCAACAAAACAGAATATACGAGCATGTGCGTGTGGGAGGACGCTGCACGGCTCGCGGCTGTTCTGCGGGCGGCTGTGGGATGAGGACTCGAGCCGTTGTGTGCACACACAAGTATAGGCCCCGCGCCCTCGCCTTCTCTCTCCAGGTGGCGGCTTCTCCCCCTTCCAGACGGAGTTCGGAGCCAAGGCTGTGCGGACTTCCGCGGACCTGCCCGTTTGGTGGAGCGGAGTACCCCTGCCAGGCCCCATGCCTCTTCCTCTGACACTTCTCCTCACCTCTGCCCCTGTGTTCTGGTCTTGGATACCCCTCAAGCTCCACCCAGGTGTGCACAAACCCCTGCGCATCCCCGGAAACGTGCAGCCAGGTGCGCGCTCTGGAGCCGCGTTCAGGGAGTACGCCGCCCCGCCCGGGCAGCTCTTCGGCCTCCCTACCTTGCCCGCCCGGCGGGCCCCGTTGCTTCTAGGTTTGGGGTTTTCTTTGAGGGAAGGGGAAGTTTTACTGGAGGGACTCTGTTTGCTTTTAGATCTAGGTATTCTCCCAAGCAAAGTCTTTCTCTAAAGAACAGTAAGCGCCGGGCGAACACCCTCGCCGCTTCCAAACACGCCACCGCCTCTTGGGCTCCGCCAAACCGCAGCCGGTTCTCCCGACGCCCCAGTCCCACTTAGGCCGAGTTGGCAGCAGCTGCGGCAGTCGCTGAGGCTTGGCCTGGCCCCGAGCTTCTGGGGAAGCGGTCCCCACTGCTCGGAAGCACCTGGTGTGGCTGATGCCCGGCACTCACACGTGTGCGGATGTGCTCGCGCACGTGTGTGTGTGTGTGTGTGTGCGCGCGCGCGCGCTTGGGAGAAGGGAATGGGTTCTTGGAGAGAAGGAAGAGGAAGCAAAACTGCTCCAGAGTTCGCCTTGCCGCCTCCTTTGTCTCCTTGCTCGGTCTCTCTCTCTCTCTCTCTCTCCACACACACACACACAATTCCTCTTCGCATCTGCTCTCAGGCAGCATTTCCAATGTTTTGTGTAAGTCAATTGGACGGCGAACAACAACAAAAAAGCCATTTGCTGGGTATTATTTAAAACAGACTTCATAAGGCCACCCTTTTGTGGAAGCTTTATTTGCACTAAATGAATAATCTTAATTGCATCACTCTCGAATTAAAAATCAATGTTAATCAAGTTGAGAGTAGTAAATATCAGTTTTCATTGTGCCTGGGTAGAGGGCATTTTTCTTGTGTTGCAAATAAAAATACAAGTCAAATAACTTTAAAAGGGCATTATGTTCTGCTACAAATACAATTGAAACGGATTGTTTAGGAGCAGATCAGAAATGGTACAGAATTTTGCACTTAATTTCCTCAGTTATCATTTACAATAAGAACCTCTGGGCTTGACAGCCAAGTCTAAACAGTAGTAAATTAGTACAAATTTATACTGATTTTACTCTAATAATCGTAATAAAAGCTTATAGATTTGGCACTAATTACATAAATGCCTAATGATCTTGAAAATTACTCTGGTTAGAAATATATTACTAATCTAAACTTTGTTGTTGGCTGGCTCTGAAAAATCAGAACATTAGAAATGGTTCGCTTCACTTGTGCAAAGCACTTTAAATTGTTCAAGTAGTTTAACATATTCGAGAGGAAAATAAAGAGCATTTAACTTTATTTACAGCCTACAGTGGAGTTGGGAGCTGAGTTGAACTTAGAAACTTTGACCAAATGAGCAGGTTGGGGGCCAGGATTCAAGCGTGGGCCGTGCGGAGGAGCGACAGCCGGGTGGGAGCCGGGCGCTGGAAGGTGCAAAGTGCACGAATCTACACTGCGCGCGGGTCCAAGAAGTAGACCTCGGGACTGGAAGCGTAGGGGAAGCCGACCCCTGTTTTGTGCTCTAGGCCTGCCACGGGCTGGGTCTCGGGATCCCAGCCAGGGCCTCTAGACCCTAGGCGCAGGCCTGCGCCACAGCGAAATCTGGGCGCGGTCTGCCCTTGCAGTGCTCGGGATTGGCAAACCTGAGCCCGCAGCAGGCCAGAGCTTCCCAGAGTGCGCAGGCGGGAGCTCGGGGGTCACCAGGGGGTCATGCCCTACTCGGTCCCCTGCCTAGCCTCTGCCCCCAGGAAGATCCTAGCTCAAAGCGATACGGCTGCCTTTGGAGAAAGCGAGGAGGGACAAGGGGAAGGAAAGGTGTGCCTGGAGAAAATCGCCAGCGAGAACTGCCAGAGGCCAGGCCCAGAAGCCCACGGCAAAGCCGAGGCAGCTGCCGCTGCTTTAGCAGCTGCTCGGGGCTGGAGCCGCCAAGGCTGCCGCCGCCGCCTTCTCGGGCGGGCGCAGGCGGGCGGGCGGAGTGGGGGACTCTCCCGGCGCTGACATTTGCAGGCTGCCCTCCTGATTGGTCCCCTCGCCGAGCTGCTCATGGGTTCATTCAACTGTTAAGCACCTCCCCGTCTCTCTAAAGGACATTATAATGCAAGAAGCCCCCTTTTTAACCACAAACCGAATTTTCTTTCATTTAGGTGATCTATATATATCTATATCGTATAGCTTATAGCTTATATCTATTTTAAATAACTTAAAGCCGCTAAAATTTGGGGGGGAACAGCTTTCGCCCTGGAGCGGTGCGCGATGCTGTCTCACGCCGACCTCCTGGACGCCAGGCTAGGTGAGTGCGCGCCTCTCGCCCGGGCAGCCGGGAGAAGCCCGGGCAGGAAATTGTCAATTTGTTCCTTATTTTACCTTAATGCGCCCTAAATGGACTAATTTCTTTAAAAGTAATTGTGCTGCATTAAAGTTTAATTTGATTTAACATCGTCTTAAAAAAAAAAAACCTATGGAATATGTAGATCCAAAAAAGGAGTTGGGAAATGTTGTTACTTTTTGTTTTTCTTATTTTTTTCTCTTCCCCCGCCCCCTTACTATTATTTTTTTTTGAAAGGGGCGATCTACCCCATGATAATTTGTTTGGAGGCGTTTTTCTTTCTCTCTTTATCCCTCCTGTTTGTGTTGATTTGGGATTTCTTTCTTCTCTTTTTTCTCTCTTTCTCTTTCCCCACTACCTTCTTCTCTCCTCTTCGTCTAAGTATGGATGAATTTGTAAAAATCTGGCTTGAAGGAGAAGCCGCTGCAATAAAAGCGGAGAAAGGAGAAAAGCCAAATTCATCCTCACAGGCATCCGGCCTGCAAAGGGACTGGGTATTGCTAATGGCTGAGAGCAATGCGCCTGTTATTTCTCCGGAAAGAAAAGTTGAATTCTCTAAAGTTTGATTCACTGTTAGGTCTAGAGAGTTTACTTGAGTTTCCTTAATGCTGTCTGGGTTGCTGAGCTCTGGGTTTCCGGTTTGGAAATCTTTGGTGATGGATGTGACTCCATTTTCCAAACACTTTCTCTGATTTGAGGGGGAGGCGGAGCTGGTTTGGGTTGATTTCGGGCGGTGGAAGGCTTGGAGACTTACTCATCTTCCAAAAGTGAGAGGAAATCGGCCGAGGGCCCGAGGTAGAGTTCGTTAAGCTCCCTAAGCGCAGGTGGGACAGCAACCAAGAAATCCTTTCTTTTTCTTTTTCTTTTCTTTTCTTTTCTCCCCCCATCCCCCACGTCCAAGGACATGCTCTAGGGTTCCTGGGGCACCCGCGGTACTGTTCAAGAAAGGGATCCCGAGGCATGTTTCATTGCCGGGACTGGGAGTGTTTCATGGTGGGAGAGACAACGAAAGCGTGTGCTGTTTACTATAGGACCCCGCTTCGGAGAAAGGGGAAGGGGCCGGGAGATGGTATCCAACCTGGGCTGTCCAAATCCTGGGAAACCCAGCTGAGCATCCCGAGAGTTTGCTCCGTGGGGCTCCAAGGGCGCGGAGGGAGCCGAGGATGGGGCCGAAAGAGGACAACGCGGGGAGAACAGTCCGTCCTAGCACGGCCAGCAAAGTAGTGACCGCCATCCCCTTGCTTCCTCAGGTATGAAAGATGCCGCCGAGCTTCTGGGCCACCGGGAGGCGGTGAAGTGTAGGCTGGGCGTAGGGGGCTCCGATCCGGGGGGCCATCCGGGGGACCTAGCGCCCAACTCGGACCCGGTGGAGGGAGCCACTCTGCTGCCCGGGGAGGACATCACCACAGTGGGCTCTACGCCGGCCTCGCTGGCGGTGAGCGCAAAGGATCCGGACAAGCAGCCAGGGCCCCAAGGCGG
The DNA here is from genome assembly GCF_016906955.1 of Phacochoerus africanus. NCBI lineage: Eukaryota > Metazoa > Chordata > Mammalia > Artiodactyla > Suidae > Phacochoerus > Phacochoerus africanus. The sequence continues at coordinate 86,565,033 of NC_062547.1, read as the reverse complement.
CCCAAACCCCAGCCAAGCCGGCCAGCAGCAGGGCCAACAGAAGCAGAAGCGCCACCGGACGCGCTTCACGCCAGCGCAGCTCAACGAGTTGGAGAGGAGCTTCGCCAAGACTCACTACCCAGACATCTTCATGCGCGAGGAGTTGGCGTTGCGTATCGGGCTGACAGAGTCCCGAGTGCAGGTACGTAGGACTTGGGCGCCAGGGCAGAAGACAAGGAGGGGGCGGGAGTACTTGGGCAAAGGAAGCGGGGTCTTTCCGTCCCTTGCAGGGATCTTGAGCTGCTCTTCCTCTACCTATGCTTTCCTGGGCTCAAGTTAGCTCCTCTGCCTGCAAACTGGCCCCATCGACGGACAGAGGCCCCATTTCCTGCCAGTATAGCCACATCCGGGCAGAAACTCCTCAAAAGCGAAGGCGGATTCTTTCGACTACTAGGTCTCTTCCTTCCTCCTGAGAAGGGAACCTCCGGGCCTCCCACCTTTCGCGTCTCCCAGGCGGCCAAGCCGAGCGCGCTGTCCCTCTCCAGCTCGCGTTATTGACAAGTGTTTCATTACCCCCTAATGAATTTGTGTTAAGCGTGTGGCTAAATGGGAGAATGCAACAGTTACACAGAAAACGTGAAAAGGGAGAAAATAAGGCGAAATGAGCACCTTTTAAAAAAGATACACCTGGGTTTCACGGTGTACCTTTCTTCTCCTGCATATGACTCTCCCACTGCTCTCAGGCAAAATACCCCAGCTTTGATGTTTGCAAAGGCTTTGAACTTTGGTGGTGCAAGGCCCTGGGGGCCGCTGGAGTGATTCCCAACAGCCTATAAGTCCTGGTTTTCCCTAAGGTAACTTGGGTGGGATGGGGAAGTAAGGGCTTTCTGTTGTAGCTATCCTATTGAAGAAAAGACATTTAGAGCAGGAAAGATTGACAGGTATTAGATGAAATCATTACTGACCCCTTGTTCTTGACCAACCACCCTCCAAGTTATAAATTATATATAACTTAGAAAACCACACCTGTAACTTGTCTGAAAATTGTGGAGTAAAAGTATAAGCCCAATGAATCTCAGATTTTTCCTGCTTTTTAGGAGAATGAAAACATTATATCAAATATTTTGTGGGCAGTTGCTGGAGGTGAAATTCCAAGACGCAGGCTTCGTCTTGAGCTATCCAGGGTGCTGAAAACCTTCCGCTCCGGTCTCGGACCTGGTATTTTCTGTTCTTTATCCTGGGTGTCGATCTCAGCTCTAGCTGCTTTTAAAAATTTTAAAGGTCTCCGTTTTACAAACATCTAAGTTTAAAGATCTCAGTTAGTTTACATTTGATCTATGAAGTAAGAGACAAGGGTGTCCAAAATCTCAATGTTGAATTTTTCCGTTTCCATTCTACATTTAAGATAGCCTAACCTGAAAAAATAGCATATGCTTCTGTCCCTAATAGCGAGCAAAAAAATGTCGTTGGGGACATAAAATGGTGAAATTAATAAAATAATATTCAGTGTATAACATAGACTAACATTTTTACTCAATTAAAAATAATATAAGGGTGGTTATATTATATAAGGGTGGTTATTAGGTGGTTTCTTCAGTGAACTTTGGAAGCTCTGAACCATGGGCCATTGAAATTAAGCATCAAAGGCGTGCTAATTGTACTCTGCAGATATATATTACTAATGCTCTTAATTTTTTAACTTGAACCTTCTTTTTAAATCTGAAACTGAATTAACAGAAATATTCAATTTTAATATTTCTATTATCGTTAGTGATAATACTGGTTGGTTAAAATTCTGTAGGTTCAAAATTCATAAATTTGTTTTTTTGTCGCTCAAGAGAAATACTATCTAATAATTTTTGTTTTAAAGACTAAAATGCTATTCCTTAACCTAGATATAATAGTAATTATTTTGGATTAAAACAGAACTTAGAATCACAAATAAAATATAATTGGACAACTGACTTTATGAAAAAAGAAAACGAGGTCTATTAAACTTTATTAGGTCTTCCAGAGGTTAATGGCAGTGATTCTTTTAATATAAAAAGTTGTAAATGAAATAAAACACAAACTATGTAACAGAAACAGTTATTTTCAAGAAGTACACAAAAGAATAATCAAGAAGGATAGAGACAAAGTACTTTAATTGTTCTAGCATAATGTTCAACCAAAGATAATAGCCTGATGCTGCTGATAGGAACAATTTAATAGAATGGCAACTTCAATATTTTTAAAAATAATGTTTCATAGTTTAAAAAGTAATCAGATCAACATAACCTTTTTAATTAACATTTCAAAATGATTAACATTATGTGATGCAATGCAAAAATAATTTATGGAAAATGTATTTACTTCACAATTCACTGTATCCTTGCTCCTTGACCAAATTCAAATTAAATAGTAATTGGTTTATGTTCTTATATGATGAGTACTTCATAGTTTTCTTTATAGTTAACAGATTGCCACACATTCTTTTCAGTATGTGGGCCACTGAACTGATTAAAAATGATCTAAACATTTAATTTATTGCAATTGTATGTTTTTAAAGATACTTTTTGATTCTAGACTAAATGATCCAACATACTTATTTTTATCTATATCTGGCATATATCATACTTTTAAGTATTTATTAAAGCACCTCTACTCACACGGAGGCCAATTCCATGTCTGATATCGCTCCTCTTTTCTGGCTAGTGTAATAAAACCATTCCTTTTATAGCATGCCATTATTAGAAACCAATTTCAGAATTATTTATAACCTGGAATGGCTTATTAAGCAGCAATGCGAGAATCATGCAAATTACGCGATCAAATGCAATATAATAAGCATAATCATTAGTCTCTAGCACGGATTAATTAACTTTCAATATTTTATTTACATAAAAACCAAATCAGTGAAATAACTTCTGCACAGTCAGGCTTGCCTTTCAATATTTTATACGAACAAAAATAATGTGCTGTAATTCCATTGACCGTGTCCCCCAGAATGGCCCTGTCACCTGCCACATCTTAATAGGGGGACAAGCTGAGAGTATTTTCTAGTTTTCTAATGGAATGAGAAATTGCATTTTCTTCCTCTCCCAGCACTATTAAAGTGTAATGAATTCGGCCCAGAGTTCACGGCTGGCTGATCGAAATGAACCTGAGATCTAGGCTTTAATACAGCTCCCCAGATTTCCTCCCAAATCTTCACATTAATCATTTGCTGGATTCCAATGAGATCTTCATAAAGCATTTGCTTTGATGGGGAAAAAAGTAATATTCTCTCTTTCTCCCTCTCTTTCTCAATTTCTGAGCCATTTATAGGTGAGGAATTAAACGGGCTATATATTTTAAAATACATTTACAGTATGTCTATATTACTGTAGCAGCAGATATCATGAAAGTGGATTTTTAAATTCCAACCTCCATTAGATTCTCACTGTTGTATTAAGCATTTTCTGAGAAGAGCTGCATTTCCAACTGAGTACAAAGTTGGCCGTGGTTGCGGTTAATATATTTCCTGGAGTTGTCATCTGTGCATTCTCAAAATCTCCCTTAGGTTTTGCCTGCATTTTAATCCGTCATGCTCTAGTTTTCAAGTGGAAACATTCACATTTTAAAAACATATGCATCATAGCTTGGAACGGAGGTGCTCAGACCCCATGCAGATTTTTTTTCCCCAACCCCAGTAAGCCATGAAACATAAAAAATTTTGTAGCCATCATTTGACTACTAACCCTCAAACATAATTGAGCACGATTTTTCGATTATTTCTATAATATTTAGTTCTTCAACAGCTGTTCTTTTTCGCTTGTGCCTGAGATCCTGGCAGGCTTGTTTGTTTTCTACTGAAATTCTTCAGGTCACTTTGTTCCCCCTTTCTTTCCTCCGCTTCTTTCCTCCATTTCCCCCACCCACATCTGCCATCCTTCCCTCACCCCCCACCCCTTGCCCACCCCCAAACTTTCAAACACTTCGGTATTCAATGGCTTGAAGGGTGCTGGGAACGGGTCTTTAAGTTAAGATACCTTACAAAATATATCCGGAGGCGGAGGGTGAGGCATGCGGAGCATTTGGACACAGACACTATCCCTTGTCTAGGGCTCCATCTGGACTACCTCCCCGCAGTCCACCCTTGGATAGGTAACTCAAAGCGACCTGTGGCAGCAGGTCTCCTCGCTGTGCTTTCCTGGGCTCGGTGAGTTACTCTCCGCGGAAGGCTGCTAACAGCTCAATCCGCTGCTGGCCGCATTGATCCCGGCCTCGGTCTAGGGCCCTGCTGCCTCATTAATCCGCCGTGCCACCAGCCCAAGGAGCTTTAGCAGGAAAAGGACCCAATATCTTTACTCAGTCAGGACACTGGAGTAGTCAGAACCGTGGGAAATGGGGCAGAAACCAGAGAAGGAGAAAGCGTGGGCGATGGGGCAGGTTTGGAAGAAAGGTTGGGGCAGGAGAGAATTTTAGATTGCAATGCCTTTCACATAGGTAAATAATGTATCTCCACTTTCACGAGTGTGAACACACTGTTGTGCATAGCTGGTTTACCGGGTAGGGGGTCAGGTACTCCCAGACTCTTGATAATTTAGTTTGCAGAATAAATAGTAAATAGCTTGGATCAACGCATAATCTTTTGGCCATGAATATGGTAGCCAATTGCATTGGTTAAATTCTAAGAGTAATCAGTACCTGAGCTGTGTTCCACATCATTTATACTTATGCACAGTAAACCTCCAACTGACTAGAGGTTAAACTGCAAGCCTGCCAAGTGGGCATGGTGGCATTCTTTAAAAATAAAAAATCGCATCCCAGATATGAGGAGGGGGAAGTTATCTCGGTCAGGCAGGTTACTTTATACCTTTCAGGAAGAATCCTTTTTTCTTAGCAGTAGCAAATTTGGTATTCATAGGCAAATTTTTCTGGTCAGGTCTGAAATTCCTGGGTCAGTGTTAAGAACTAGTAGAAGGTTTATTTTCATTTGGAGTATATTCTATCAAACACTTCTCCTTTAGAAAGACATATGGGTTTTTCTAAGCAAAATTAAATTTGATTCATAACTAGTGTGAGCTTTAAACTTGACATCCTTTCGTCGGTAGTGGTCAGAAAATTTGTTTTTAGTTTATAGCTGGTATGGGGGTGGGGTGGGGTTGAGAGAATTAGAGGCCTTGTTATTTGGGATCCTCAGAAAGTTCCTGAAAATAATAGACTTGAAGGTCCTGAGGCTCAGGGCTCTGGCAGCAGGTTCCAGCACATCTGCATAGCCCAGATAAAGGTGCTCTTAGAAGGCCTTGAGAATGAAGTATCCAAAATTGTGGCAGTAGTACCAATCGCTAAGAATCAGAAGTCACGGTTTGGCGACCCAAACAACTGTAGCTCATGGCGCTCGCTTTCCCATACGGATCACTATATTAACCGCTCCGCTCTGTCATCTGGTGGCGTTAGGGGTTTTCCTTTGTCTTTCGATTTTGAAACTGGCTATGTCATCCACGGCCCTTCATCAATTTCCAAATTTCCAGTGTTTCTGAAAATTCTATACCCCATCAGTGTTATAAGGCACGCTATTAAGCCTCCTGGGTACACATGTTTATCTTCATTTGTACACCTGAGGGTCCAAGCCTTGACACCTGCCTGCCTGTAGACCTGTGCATCTAAGCCGCGCACACAATGTGCCAGCGTGCGGGGGGGGGGGGTGTGTGAACACTGCGCGCGACGTATGTCTGAACTGTTTGTAAGCGCTCTGGGGGACAATCCCTCAGGACCCCGGGAGCTGGTGCCCAGTGGGTGCAAGGGACGCCGACTGAGTCGAGCTGGTGGAGGACCAGGATCTCGGGCACTTGGGCCTGGAGCTGAGTGGGGTGGACCTGCCGCGGGTTTCCCAGGCTCAAGCCGGCACCCCACCCCTGCTAACAACGCTCTGTGTGTGTCTCCCGCCCCGCCCGCTGCAGGTCTGGTTCCAGAATCGGCGCGCGAAGTGGAAGAAGCGCAAGAAGACTACCAATGTGTTCCGCGCTCCTGGCACGCTGCTGCCCACGCCAGGCCTGCCACAGTTCCCGTCGGCCGCCGCAGCCGCCGCCGCCGCCATGGGCGACAGCCTGTGCTCTTTCCACGCCAACGACACCCGCTGGGCGGCGGCAGCCATGCCTGGCGTGTCGCAGCTGCCGCTGCCGCCGGCACTGGGCAGGCAGCAAGCCATGGCACAGTCGCTGTCCCAGTGCAGCCTGGCGGCGGGGCCGCCGCCCAACTCCATGGGCCTGTCCAACAGCCTGGCGGGCTCCAACGGCGCGGGGCTGCAGTCGCACCTCTACCAGCCCGCCTTCCCCGGCATGGTGCCCGCCTCCCTTCCCGGCCCCAGCAACGTCTCCGGCTCGCCCCAGCTCTGCAGCTCCCCGGACAGCAGCGACGTGTGGCGGGGCACAAGCATCGCCTCTCTCCGCCGCAAGGCGCTAGAGCACACAGTCTCCATGAGCTTCACTTAATATAGCCGCACCCGGCCCGCTCCGCCCCCGGCGTCGCCCCCAGGTCCGCCCCGCGGCCCTGGAGGCAAGCGCCCAGGCCCCCGCTCCCGGCCCGGGCCCCTGCCCCGGCGCCTCGCCCCGCCCGCCCCGGCCCCGGCGCCCTGCTCCCACCCAGCCCGGCCTCCGCCACATCTTGTTCAGTCCCTTCCTCTCTCCTCCACTCTCCTGGGCTCACCCCAAGCCCAGCCCACGAGACCTCCCCTCCGTCTGATTTCGCTCGCCCCACCCTCCCCAAAACCCTTCTCCCGGCCTCACCCACTCCTCCCTCCGCCCGGTCTCCAGCACCTCACCCGACCCTTTCCCGCTACCCCGGGCCTTCCCGCTCGCACTCGTCGTGCTCGCGCCCTCCTCATGGCCTGCCGACTGGCGGCATTCCCATGCACACCTTCCACACGACGCTCTCGGCCCGCTCGCCTACCGCCTCCCCTGCGGTCCCTTCTTTCCCGGCCCCTCCTCCCGCGCCCTGCAAAAAGCATCCTTCCCGCCATTTTACTTACCAGGGAGTAGACTCAGGATCTGAAATCAGACATCAATGGACTGGTTTGTGGGCAGAAACAAACACACACACACACGCACTCTCGCTCACTCTCAGACACTATACACACGCGCACACACACATACACAGTGCACCTAGGTCACACACGGACGTGTTCAAGGGACAGCACAATATAGGGACTTTTGTCTTAAAGGAGGACAAGCATCTGCTACCAACCGCCTCATCTGAGGGCCCAACTGATTACAATTTGATTTATCCTCATATTCTTGCTCCGAACTCCTTTCTTTCTCTCCTCTCTCACCATCCGTCCTTTGCCCTGTCCACCCAGTCGCATCCATGCAGCCCCCTATTGGCTTGCAAAAGAACGCTTTTATTTTACCTTACTTTTATTTTCTTAAGCACAACTGTGTGAGGGTATTGAAGGGAAGCCTTCTCAGGAGGAGAATGCCAGTGGATTGGGTGGCTGGAGTAGACTAAAACAGTCATGTGATGAAGAAGAGGTGATCTTACCCATTTTGATAAGTCTTTATAAGGAAGAATAAAATAAACATGTAAGAAAAATTTCCTTTTGTAAAAGCCACATCTCTTTTCTGGATCCTTCAGGACTGGGGTTTGTTTGCTTCCTTTATCCGTTTCTCTCTCCTCGATGCTCTGTGCCCTTGGTTGTTTTGTGGTCGTCCTGTCGTCCCTCGTGCCCCTCGGCCACCGCCCTGGCCCCTGCCGGCTGCCGATGGGTGCACTCGGACATCTACAACCCTGCAAATTTGTACAGAGAAACACAATCAGCTCTTTCTGCATGTGCTGGTCAAATCCAAACCCAGAGAACAAAAGCGCTTTCGAAGAATGAACAAACATGTGAAATAGGATGTTTTGTGTAGATAAAGCATTCTTGTTACATACTGGTCAATTTGTGATATGTTTTAACTTATTGTCTGTGCTTATTTATGGAATTTGGTTTTCTTAATAAATGTTTGAGCTAATATAAAGCATATTATTTGACTTTTCCGGACAAGTTTATATCAACTTAAATGTAAATGGATAAAATAAAATCATTTTCAGTATGTGATATGGAGAATGAGGGGTTTTGGTGTGACTTTGAATGGTGGAAAGGTCTCGCGGAGGGAGGGGAGAGAGGTCAAGTGGTTCTCAATTCGCTCTCCCCTAGCAAGATCTCGCGCCTGGGACGCGTCTGCCCTTCAGTAGGCTTGGCCTCAGTTCCGGTTGCCCTGCTGCCTACGCATCGCTTATCAGGCCTAAAGTCCCACGGCCTGGAGGCCGGAAGTGAGGGGCCAGGTGGGGATCTCCTCACGCGAGCTGGAGGCCTCGCGAGGCTTCGGGCCGGCTCGTGGCCTTTGAGCCAGAGATAGGCCTTGGCGCACAGCTGCCCGCACTAAACGCAGCGTCGAGAGTTGCTAAGCTTCTCGGCTTTCCCTCCCGCGAAGGGGTGAATGGCAACCCTCGCTGGGCCTCTGTGTGATGGGGAGGCTGTGGGCAGGAGGAAGGAGCACCGTGAATGAAGCTTGGGGGCTGGGAGCTCCGCCCTGTGGCGTCGCCCAGAGCCACATCTGACCCCAGGTATGCGGTTGGCGAGAAAGGCCCTGGGCCCGTCCCGTAGGGCCGAGGCCTCCAGGCCGGGAAAGAGGCCGCCGGCCCCTTGTGTGTGCGGATCTAGGCTGGCCTCAGATGCCCGGCACCTCCCAAGTGGGGGCAAACGGCAGGACGACCTGGGTCAGGGCCTCTCAGGCTTCCCCCTGCGAGACTGCTCTGGTTTCTCAGGGTCCATCCTTGGGTCGAGCTAACCTCCAATTTAGGCACGTGCTGAGGGGACTTCCTCACACTAACCGGTAGTGAAAAATTGCTGTTTTTTCGATAGAAGGAGGTGGAAGGTTTCGGGTGCGTTTTAAACTTGGAGGCGAGTCGACATCACAGGCCTCCTTTGGAAGACTAACCAAAATCAATCTTGTGGTTTGAAAATTTAATGATCATTGTAGGCATTGAGAATGCACCTTTTCCCATGGGAAGATGTCTCATTTGGTTGCGACTGAGGGGAAACCCTAAAAACACCCTTATCCTAGAATAGAATTCATATCACTGGGCTACATGTGATTTTAAGGAACTGTAATTGGTACTCAACTAAGAGAACACAATGGAATCTCTTGAAAGGTGAGGACAAAAGGACATGGTTTTCTGTGATAAAGATAAGTCATTTGTTCATGTTACCTTAGGAATTTTAATTAGAGGTAAAATTGGTAGGTGGATTCAGAGACTATTTCAATTCTGCATTTTCTAAAGGGGATATTTAGTATAACGTTAAAACATTATGATAAAGACATGCTTATTTGGAATTTCATATAAAAATGGAACATTTCTATGTTTTAAAACTCACCCTAGGATTTAATTTAGCAGCGTAATAATGAAATTTCCAAAATATCTGTGCGTGAAAAATACTTTTCCTTCTTTTTACATTTTGTCATCTTCACCCTTGGCTTAGATTAGTGGCTTTTTTTTTTTTTTTTAAACCTGAAATTGTGGATGATTTAATCTCAAGTCACATTGAAGACATCAGTTCAAATCACAGATTGCTTCACCAGTGAGCATGGAAGGCATGGAAGGTTGTTTACAAGGATGCTAATTTTACAGCTTTTTTATGCTGCTATAAAGCATAACTTTATGATGTAGGAATGCAATAAAGGATGCTAAATGGAATCTTTAAAAATTGTATTTCTGAAAGGCAAGGGAAATGGGAGCTTTCATTTGAAAAAAAATGGGCCAAATCAGAACACTGATGAGAAGTTACAAATCAACTGAAGTGATAGATGCTTTCAAAGATACTTATATTTCATAATATAGTGGTTATTTATCAATATTATAATGAAAGTGTACAGAGTTTTTCACTTGACTTGACTCTGGAATAATATTTGTTTCTATAGCAATAGATTTTTGTGTTAAGAATTTTGAACATTTTAATGTCATATATGCCATTAGCATAAAGGAAGGCAGCCTGGCCTAAATTGTTAAGGTTGACAGCTTGGCAGAGATAAAATGCAGAGAATGAGAATATCAATCACAAACCTGAAAGATTTTTGCAATTTGTTTTGATTTCTTCATTTCGAGGGAGAAAAAAAAGCTAACAACAGAATAATGCTTCGTATTATTTTTATGCTTTATTTGCAGTAATTCTGACTCAAAACTGTTGAAGTTATAAAAATAACTAATTACATTCAATAAGGGAATAAAGACAATAATGATGAATAATATCAGAATATAGGTAGATAAGTACAACATGTTAGATATCCTGCCTCTAATGAATTGTACTTTTTGCTGAGTAGTCTGTTTGGCATGGAATACTATCACCATGTTGCTAGCTAGAAAAAGTCAAAGTCTGTTATGATGTAACTATATGATTGGTTTATTTGAAAACACATATTTATCCTTGTATATTTATTTTCTTAATATTGTCGTTATCGTATATGGGATACAAGCGATGGCATTGTAATGATATTGCACTTAGTTTACCTTTTGTTGATGGTGGAAGAAATAGGATATAGGAATTCACCCTACTAAAGGTGATGTTAGGTAAGAATAAAAAATAGGATGCAAAGCAATTTGGAGAAATCAGGGTAGATGTATATGGAAAATGTAGAGGAAGTTCTAACTTTGAGGCAGTTTATGTTTGATTTCATTGACTTCATATCTTGAAAATGAAAGCGTTTTTAATTTGTGTTGTGGACTTTACATATTAATTTTTAGGATAAAGAAAAAACTTAGCCCACAAAGATGTGTCTTCTAGTAATGGCAGTTGTTAACCTGTCAGTTGAAAGAATGTAACCTTCCTTTTCTCCTTTTCATGACATAAAGGTAATCTCATCTGAGGGCATTTATGTGAAGAAATAACAGCATGGTATGGTGAAACTACTGGCTCATTAATCCTGGCATCTACTTCCTACAGGGTTCCTTGATTAGTTAGATTCATTCATCGGGCATTTCTGAGTTTTTGATTTGTCACCATTGACTAGGTTCACTGAGTTCAGGCTAAATTGAGCCAGAAGCAATGTTTATTAGTGATTTTGTAGTACAGGCTACTCTAATAATTCAGCCCAAATATCTCATCTGAAAACTATCCATTCACCCTTGCTTCTAATGTGGGTTGCAGCTGTGTTCATAGGGAATTGAAAGAACACAAGTGATTGGGCATGTATTTTCTAAATTATTAATATGATGGCTAATAGCTGTAAACCCATCTTTGTATCCAATGCAGAAATTACGATTCATTTTAAAAACGAAAGCAGCGACAAAGGGGGGCACCCCCTGCCTGGCTCTCTGCTAACTCTCATCATTGCAGAGCGTTTGGTACAGAAACCATGGCCTATTTAGCATGTGGTCATTACAGAGAGAAATAGAACAATGCTTTTTGCTTTTCCTCGTGCATGCTCTCTCAAAACAAGGCATGGATTTAAGAGACTAGAAAATGCCTTTAAGGTATTTCAGGCATGAGCTGCACAGACAGCCCTCTTTTGGTTTTGGTGATGTCATAATCAGTCTTTAAGCAGGTGTAATTGTTTGTGCCTTTAAGCTGCATCTTCCATCCACACAATCAAATATCCCATGTATCCAAGTTTCCATCTTTAAAGCCACCTTGGATTTAAGATATACTTGTTGCAGTTGCTCTTGCTGCCACAGTTCCTCTTAGTTCTGAGTTGAAGTAATCCACAAGTATCAGGAAACAGATAATTAACCCCTATGGCATCTATAGTGTATGTTCTTTATACTTTTCATTGAAATATCACAGGACTTTCCATGCTTTTGCTCATAGTCCTTATTGAGTCTATTTAAGATGAACCAAAACAAGGTCTAGAAGCCCTTAATACTGAAAAGATTATGTGATTCTTATGAAATTAAAAATACTAAATTGTAAAACACAAAACATAGGTATTCTGATACTAAGTTCTTTCTAGATTTTCTAATTGAAAAATTTCTGAATGAGTTCAGTGAAGCTGAATGGGTTTGTCTTTTTGTTGCCCTTGCTTTATTAGTTATCACATACTTAGTCTGCCTACTAGTACTCCAACACTGAATTCAAAAAGAACATTTTATGAGGATGTTTATCACTTTTTCTCTAGTACCTTACATTCGAACCCCATTTTTTAGTTTATGGAGCACATTATGTCATGTAAATGATCATGTCATCTTTATGAAATAGAGACTATAATATCTATCTTACAGATGAAAAAATTGAGACTCATAGAGGTTAAGCAACTTGCCCAATGTCACATACCTAGTAAATGGGAGAGGTCATTTTTTTTTCTTTTTTTTTCTTTTCCAGGGCTGCTCCCGTGGCATATGGAGGTTCCCAGGCTAGGGGTCGAGTCGGAGCTGTAGCCTCCGACCTACACCAGAGCCACAGCGACTCTGGATCCGAGCCGTGTCTGGGACCTACACTACAGCTCATGGCAATGCTGGATCCTTAACCCACTGAGCGAGGCCAGGGATCAAACCCACATCCTCACGGTTCCTAGTCGGATTCATTAACCATTGAGCCATGACGGGAACTCTGGGAGAGGTCATTTTTTAAGATGGTCTTCAAATCTTTTAGCAATAACATGTGTGTGTAACATGTAGACATGGCTCTTATTCTTTTTTTTCCTCCTTTGGCGTTTTTGCTTTTGTTTTTGTTTTTTTTTTAGGGCCACAGCCTTGTCATGTGGAGGTTCCCAGGCTAGGGGTCTAATTGGAGCTTCAGCTGCTGGCCTATGCCACAGCCACAGCAATGCCAGATCTGAGCCACATCTGTGACCTACACCACAGCTCACAGCAACACTGGATCCTTAACCCACCGAGTGAGGCCAGGGATGGAACCTGTATCCTCATGGATCCTAGTCAGATTCATTTCCACTGTGCCACGAAGAGAACTCCTGCTGTTTTTCTTAAGGGAAAAAACTAAGTAACTTCCCTTTCTAGGAGTGTAACAGTCCACCCTTGTAATTTCAATAAGACAGATGCTTTTTTTTTTTTTGTCTTTTTGTCCTTTTTAGGGCTGCAGTCAAAGCATATGGAGGTTCCCAGGCTAGGGGTCTAATTGGAGCTGTTGCTACTGGCCTACGCCAGAGCCACAGCAATGTGGGATCCGCGCTGAGTCTGTGACCTACACCACAGCTCATGGCAATGCCGAATCCTTAACCCACTGAGCGAGGCCAGGGATCGAACCGGAAACCTCATGGTTCCTAGTTGGATTTGTTTCCGATGCTCCACGATGGGAACTCCCAAGACAGATGCTTTTTGATGGGACATGACAACTGCATTAAAATTAAACATGGGGTCTTTCTGTTGTGGCTCAGCAGGTTAAGAACCGACTAGTATCCATGAGGGTGTGGTTCGATCCCTGGCCTCCCTTAGGGGATTAAGGATCTGGCGTTGCCGTGAGCTGTGGTGTAGATTGGCAGGTGCAGGTCCAATTCATACCCTAGCCTGGGAACTTCCACATACCGCAGGTGTAGCTGTTAAAAAGAAAAACAAACAAACAAACAAACATGATTTCAAGAGTCTAGAAACACTCATTTCCTCCTGAACTTTACCCTCTCTCTCTAGAGGTTAATTCAGGATAGTATTAGTATGCTACTGAGAAGGCTCTTTATTATACGACAAAGTTTTATCAGTGAAGTTGTCTCCTTGTGATAGGAGCTTTGGGCTGAGGCGGCAGGAAACTTGGGAGTACTTTGAGGCAGGGCGCATTGTGCATGGAGAGGGGATGGTTTGACTCTCTACAAGGGTAGGGATCCTTGAATCCCTTGGCGCTTCAGGTATGTTTCTGTTATGTCCCTGTAAGAGTTTTATGGGGGATCTTTTAATGTTGCTTCTATACAATATTAAGTAGTCACAACTCAGGCTATTTCTCCACATGTTAGAAACCTACTGTCAATCATAGAATTATAAAATCTTAGCATTTGAAGGGATCTTTGAAGTCACCTAGGTCAAGTTTCTGGTGAAGGCCTCCCAAGGAACTGGGCCTTACAGGTTTGTGGTGTTACCTTACAGGATTTTTTTCTCTAATGGAATTTTTTGACCTTTCCTTGTGGGTCTTATTTTCAGATAGGTAAACTGTGTTTGGTATGCTTATCCAGATTATTACTAAATTTTCTGCTGTCCTCTGAAGTTTGAAGCCATGATCAGATTCAGGTCTCTAATGATTGGAACAAGCCATGGTGGACCACCTGCCACACTCATAATAATAGCCATTCATTAATCTGATATGGTTGTATTATGGTATCACTGACACTCCCCAATTGGATAAATTGTAGCAGTGTGATTTCCCCACTGTCTAGCATAGACTCTGGCACATAGTAAGTGCCCAATAAATGTTTATTAAATTGGATTTCAGATGTGTTGGTGTTGAAGTTCCCAGCTTATTGTACTTGGCACTTGTCTATTATATATCAGGGAATAGTTGCCACTTTTAAAATATCATATATTGAAGGGAGTACATCAGGATGCAAAAATAAATGAATAACTTCTGACAACAAGCAAAATAATGTTTTCATTCCCACCAAAAATGACCATGCTCATCCTGTGGTGAGCTCAGTGCTCACTCTGAGTAAACTAGTCACCCCATGGGAAGCTAATTACCTTTTCCAGAGAACTAGGGTACCACCAGTATCTATGAAAAGGTAATTTAGTAAATGATGCTCAGGTATCTTGGAAGAGTTAATGTGCCACTCTTAGAAACTCCAGTGACTGGTTTGTTTCCCACAGTAGAGGAAGGAGCACATGCTTGGCAGGAAATCAGCCACCTTACATTTCCCTGTTGGAAGACTCAAGAGCTTCATTTTCATTTTAAACTTAGTGGCTTCTCTGAGAACTGGTTGTATGCCATGAGACGTTTTGGATTTGAAGAGTATGATGAGAATTTTCTCCTTGGGCAGAAGAACTCCAAAACAGGACCTTCAGGTTTTGGTAGGAGTTGCTCATTAGGTGATTGCTGCTTCTCAGGGAGATAGGTTTTTTGTTTTTTTCTTTTAGTTATAGAATAACAGTCCTTGCCCTGTTCCTACTCTGCTGTAGTTGGAGACCATGAAGAAATGTGGCATGGTTTGGAAAACATAGTTGTGATCCTTGGTCAGCTGTTATCCAACTGTACGCTCTTTGTCCAGTCACTTAGCCGCTGTGAAGTTCTTTTTCTTCATATAATATCTGAAGTTCTTTCCCAGTGCTGACCATTCCTACCACATAATCTTACAACTGTGTATGGCTGACTAGTGTGGGGCGAGTCCATTCAAAACTATCTGTTATTCAGAGGCCTGGGCGGGTCTTTGTCTAATCTGTTTCTTTTAAAGATATTTTCCTTTTATCTGGCGTAGGGGCTCTGGTTCTGAGACAACTCAGCATTGTGTTAAAGGGAGTGAAAAGGTAAGCACATAATATCAGTGTTCTGCTGAAGAGTTACTGCCACTGACAACATCCTCGGCCTCCTTGTAGTAGGACCCAGGGAAGAGATTGGGACTGCAATGCAATTATTTTCTAGAGTAGGCAAGGAAGATTGAAACATGCAAGAATTTAACTTTCCATTGACAGTTATCGCTGTGCAAAAGAATCCTTGTCCCTGCCCTTAATTATTACTGCCATGGGGTTTGTGTGTCATCCAAGAAAGTATGGTTATCCCATGGATTTAACTGAAATGGAGAAATTGGAAAAAAGACAGCTGAGACATAGTCTCCTATAGGAAGCATTCGGTGCATTTTGGTTGGATTGATTGTATTCAGATAGTATTGGTTTCTTGTGTAAAGTTAGTAGTGCAACTGTTCAACTACTTAGAAGCTAGTGTAAGACAGTGTCAGCAAATTTGTTTCGTTGCCAAGGCAGTTTCCAGTGTTTATAATCACGTGGGAGAATGAAAAGAATGGGCAGCCCAGAGCTGTTTAGGTGAGCAAATGTACGTAGGCTGGGAAGTATCTTGCCTCATAACCTCTTTTTGTGTATGGATGAAGGTAAATAATTCAAGTCCGGGAAAACTGGTAAAGTATGTGGAGTTTTTTGGGAGCCTTCCTCATTTGGGAGGTGGGAACACAACAAAATTACAACAAAATTGCCAGTTATAATTTCCTCTTTCCCTCAGTGTCCAGTCTTCTAACATCAGCTTTTTTAGAGTAACCAAGATTTTACATGTTCCCTTTAGAGACTGGTTGCCTAAAAGCTTCTAAGTACACAGAGATACCTTCTGCATTGTTGACTTCTCCTAGGTGAAACCCTGGGCTAGACAGTCATGTCAGCCATCTATATGTATCTTGGCTTTAAAGAAGTCTTCTTCTCTCACTTGTCCTTACAGAGAAGCCTCAACTATTTTTCTTCCTTATTTTCATTTCTCTGCTTTGAAATCCTCAGAGTCCATTTTTTTATTGTTTAATATGTTGCTCTTTGGTTTCCTTCTTCCTTCCCTATGATATCCTCTTGTTTCCTCTAGAAAGGCAGTCCTCAACCTCCTAGCCCCAGATTTCTGCCTCAGGGACACTGGAGTTGGGGTCAGGGCTGGGGAGAAGCAAGAGCTGGATATGTTTTCCATCTGCCCCTCAGGTAATTGGGGTGAGGAGAGGAGGGAAAATGGAGGCTTCATTGAGTGTAATACAGGAAAGTCTGACCTGAGTATTGTAAGAATTACATATAAACACATATTTTTTCAACCAAGGAATTCCCTGGCAGCACAGCAGGTTAAAGATCCAGTGTTTTCACTGATGTGGCCCGAGTTTGATCCCTGGCCTGGGAACTTGTGCATGCCATGGGCACCCCCTCCCCAGTCCAACAAAGTGCATATTCACTCAGAATATATTTGAATGCCTGATTCCTTAGCCCCATCACCAGGTTACACCTTACTAAAATTCCATATGTAAGTGTGTGTCTATGTGAGGGAGAAAGATAATTGTTTTAAATGAATCTTTGTGTATATCAAGTGTCTGGAACAAAAACAGAAACAACAAAAAATCTTTCACTTACAACTGCACTGTCTAGTATGGAAATTATTAGTTAAATGTGGCTCTTTAAGTTAAATGAAATTGTAAGTTCTATTTCTCATTCACAGTAGCTACATTTTAAGTGCTCAGAAACCACAAGTGACTAGTGGCTACTGTATTGGGTATCATTACAGAAAGCTTTATTGGACAGTGCTGACTCATGAGACTTGTGAAACTCTAGACTAGGGAAATGCAGAATCAAGTTGCTCTGCTTCTTGCTGAGTTCCATGGGAATTCACTCTGTGCTGTAGCTATGGAATTGAACAATGTAAATGGACACTGAGTACCCCTGAGGGCCTTTGAAGAAATGCACAAAAGTAAGAACTTACCTAGCCATGGGATTTCTATCTAGCTTTCAAAGTAAAATATCAAAAAATGGGGATAAGGGGGACATGAGGAAGAAGGTCTTAAGGACCAAGATTATAGAATGAGAAGGGTGTGCAGTTCAGGTCTAATATTTCTGTGCTTGCTATATACTGCTACTCACATCCACACTTCAGTGATTTTCTCTGTCAGGGATAACCAAAGAATCCGTTTATGTAAGGTTTTAAATTGGATCTATATGTAAACTGGGGTCTATACCATGGTCATTTAAAGTGAGTATATGAGGGATGTGGTCAGGAGTTCAGGAGTAGATCAACTATGGTTTGAAGCAGTTATTCACAGACTGAGCTTCTCCTCCAGCTGTGTCATAGCTGTTTCAGGAAAACAACTGTCTTACAGTTTGTCCAGTGCCTGATCTGAAATTAGCCGCACTTTCTCCCCAGGGTATCTTCATTTCCCTGCAGATCTTAAAAATGATTATACATCAAACCCTGTGGACCTGGTCAGAAGTGCTGTTCCATTAATTATAATGCAGATCATGGTTGTGGCTTCTGCATGCAGATGTGCATAAAGAGCCTGCAGATGTGCACAAAGGAAAAGCTGTTGAAAAGGTTGGAATACATTGCACTGGTGCCAGGCATATTTATCACAGGGTAGTCACTGAGAATGCTGATGGATTTATTTCATGACCTGGGCAGTGTCAATTATGTAAAGGGCAGAGACTGGGTTGAGCTAATAGAAAAAAAAAAGTACATATACATTTCCTTCCCCAAACCCTCAAAAACGAACAATGTGTGTTTATACATTTTTTTGAAGTTTCAGATGGAGACTTAATGGTAAGCAATTAGTTTTTACTATGGGGACTTAATTTCAAAAACTGAAACTTACTAAAATGATAGCTTAGTGTCTTCATTGCTGATGATACTGGGAAATCAGAAATTCATTGTTGACTTGATTTATATGGCATTGACTGTGAAAGGGTGTTATTGTAGCCATTAATGTTTTTAAATTATAAAAAATTTCAAACATAACAAATGTAAAGAAGACAGTACAGCAAACTCCCATATATCCATCACCCAGATTTTTTTTAGATCTTTCTCAATGTTATTTATTTATTTTTATTGAAGTTTAGTTGATTTACAATGTCGTGTTTCTGGTTAAGCAAAATGATTCATATTCTTTTCCATTATGGTTTATTATAGCATATGGAATATAGTTCTCTGTGCTATGAAGTCGGATCTTGTTAATCTATTTTATGTATTGTTGGTTGTATCTGCTATTTCTACATTCCTAATTTATCCTTACTCTTTTCCTTTCCCCTCTGGACACTGTAAGTTTGTTTTCTCTGTCTGAAGTCTGTTTCTGTGTTGTAAATAAGTTAACTCGTGCCACATTTTAGATTCTACATACAAGTGATATACGGTATTTGTCTTTCTCGTTCTGACTTACTTCACTTAGCTTGATAGTCTCTAGGTGCATCCATGTTGCTGCAAATGGCATTATTTCATTATTTTTTATGGCTGAGGAGTATTCCATTGTATGTATGTACCACACTTCTTTATCTGTTCATATGTTGATGGACATTTAGGTTGCTTCCATGTTTTGGCTATTATAAGTAGTGCAGTTAGGAACATGTGGGTGCATTTTTTTTTTTTTTTTTTTGCCATCACCACAGCACATGGAAGTTTCTAGACCAGGGTTTGAACCTGTGCCATAGCAGTGACAGTGCTGGATTCTTTTTTTTTACATTTCATTTTTTTTTTCCCACTGTACAGCAAGGGGGTCAGGTTATCCTTACATGTATACATTACAATTACATTTTTCCCCTAGCCTTTCTTCTGTTGCAACATGAGTATCTAGACAAAGTTCTCAATGCTATTCAGCAGGATCTCCTTGTAAATCTATTCTAAGTTGTGTCTGATAAGCCCAAGCTCCCTATCCCTCCCACTCCCTCCCCCTCCCATCAGGCAGCCACAAGTCTCTTTTCCAAGTCCATGATTTTCTTTTCTAAGGAGATGTTCATTTGTGCTGGATATTAGATTCCAGTTATAAGTGATATCATATGGTATTTGTCTTTGTCTTTCTGGCTCATTTCACTCAGTATGAGATTCTCTAGTTCCATCCATGTTGCTGCAAATGGCATTATGTCATTCTTTTTTATGGCTGAGTAGTATTGCATTGTGTATATATACCACTTCTTCCGAATCCAATCATCTGTCGATGGACATTTGGGTTGTTTCCATGTCCTGGCTATTGTGAATAGTGTTGCAATGAACATGCGGGTGCATGTGTCTCTTTTAAGTAGAGTTTTGTCCGGATAGATGCCCAAGAGTGGGATTGCGGGGTCATATGGAAGTTCTATGTATAGATTTCTAAGGTATCTCCAAACTGTTCTCCATAGTGGCTGTACAAGTTTACATTCCCACCAATAGTGCAGGAGGGTTCCCTTTTCTCCACACCCCCTCCAAGTGCTGGATTCTTAACCCGCTAGGCTACCTAGGAACTATAGGGGGTGAATGTTTTTTTTTTTGAATTAGAGTTTTCCCTGGATATATGCCGAGGAATGGGATTACTGGATCGTATGGCAGCTCTATTTTAGTTTTTTAAGGAACCCCCATACTGCGAAGCGGCTACTACATAGCCACTCCACACACACACACACAAAAGTGGCTACCCCAATTTACATTCTCAGCAACAGATTCCTATCTCCCAGATTTAATAATTAAGATTTTTATTCCATTTGTTTCACTCATCCTTTTTCCCCATCCTTTTTCTGTTTTAGTATACTAAAGCATATCTCAAACATTGCACTTGTTTAAATATGCATCTCTAAAAATATGAATAGATAAGCCATTTATACCAAAAATTTTTAAAGTAATTTTTTATATCTAATTTATAATCAAATTATTTTGACTATCTCAAAAATGTCTTTTTAGTTTTAGTCTGTTAGAATCAGATCCAAACAAGAGTCATATGTTATAGTTGTCTCTTTTTACTTTTTAAAAACAACTCAATAATATTTAGTGAATTTATAGAGTTGGGCAAACCATCATGACAGTCTAATTTTAGGGCATTTCTACACCCCCTAAATTTCTTTATAGCCCATTGCAGTCAATCTCTGCTCCTACCTCCAGCTCCTAGGAAACCACTGATTTGCTTTCTTTTTGTGTAAGTGTTCCTTTTCTCAACATTTCATATATTAAATCTTTTAAAATCTAAAGTAGTTTCCTCCTTTTCCCCACTGCCATTCACATATTGTTCTATAGAATGCTCTGTGTTCTGGTCTTGTTGTTTTTCTTCTTTCTAGTTCCGTTAGTTTCTTTATCTTTCTTCCTCTCCATGTTTCTTATAAATAGAATTTCTCTCCAGATCAGCATTATCCAGTATAACTTCTGCAATGATGGAACTGTTCTGTACCTGCTCTTTCTAATGGCTACATGTGGCTGTTGAGCCCTTGAGATTGAGAATTTAAAATTTTACTTTAAAATTTTAAATAGCTACATGCAGCTAATGGCTGTCATATTAGTGCAGCTGTAAAGGCTTAATCAGATTTAGGTTCAACAGTTGAGGACATGAATATTTCACAGGTGGTATTACATGCTTCAAATTGGGTCATATCAGGAGACACACATGTTTGCTTGTCTTACTTTCAGTGATGTGGTGGTTGGTTGACCAGTGTGTTCAAGTGGTGACAGCCTGATCTCCATGGTACAGCTCCCCATCACCATTTTATCTAATGATTTTGTCCATTTATGAATTTTCCTGAAGCAGTTAATTCATTAGGGCTTGAAAAAAATGATGATTTCCTAATCCTTCCACTTTTATGAACTGGAATTCCTTCATCAACTAGAATTATTTGGTTATCCTAAAATACATTCCGCAGAGAAAACGCAAGATAAATGCTTAATTTTTTAACCTTTTAACTGGTAATTTCTGGAATAAGTAATGTATGCCCTAGTTATTTCCAATAGTGTTCAATGAGGACATTAAAAAATTTTTTTGTTTGTTTTTTAGGGTAACACCTGCAGCATATGTAAGTTCCCTGGCTTGGGGTCAAATTGGAGCTGCTGCTGCAGCTGATGGCCACAGCCACAGCCATAGCCATAGCAATGCCACACAGCAATGCTGGGTCTGTGACATATACCACAGCTCACAGCAGTGCTGGATCCTTGATCCACTGAGCAAGGCCAGGGATCAAAACCATATCCTCATGGATCCTAGTTGGGCTCGTTACCACTGAGCCACAACAGGAACTCCAATGAGGAGATTTCTTTCTTAAGTATCATTATGAATTTGGGGTTTATATAGTCTGTTTTTTAATTAGTCGTATTTATATATTTTTGATGCTCAGCATATCCCGTCTTTGGCCAGTAGGATCTCTTTGTGTTGGCTCCTGTGTTCTTTTGATAGGACCATGGGGAGCATTAGGGAAATGCAAATCAAAACCACAGTGAGATACCACCCCACACCCATTAGGATGATTACTATATATCTATAAAACCCCCAGAAAATAACAAATGTTGGACAGGATGTGGAGAAATTAGAACCCTTGTACACTGTTGTTGAGAATATTTGAAATGGTATAGCTCTCTGGAAAACAGTACAGTGGTTCCTCAAAAAATTAAAAATAATATTACTGAATGATCCAGCAATTCCTCTTCTGAATATATATACCCAAAGGAATTGAAAGCAGGGACTTGGAGAGATGTTGTGTACCCACATGCATAGCAGCATTATTCGCAATAGCCAAAAGATGAAAGCAACCCAGGTGTCCATCAATGGATGAATGGATAAACAGGTTGTGGTATATAATACAATGAAATACTGCTTAGATTTTTAAAAAAAGGAAATTCTGACATGTGCTACATCTTGGATGAACCTTTAGGACATCTGAGTGAAATAAGCCAGACACAGAAGGAGTAGTATTGTATGGTTTTACTTATATTAGATACTTAGAGTAATCAAACTCATAGATAAAGGAAGTAGAATGGTGGTTACCAGGGCTGTAGGGAGAATGGGAGTCATTTTTTGATGGGTTTTGAGTTTCGGTATTACAAGATGAAAAGTGTTCTGTGGGTGGATGGTGTGATGATAGCCTAACAGTGTGATTGTACTTAATGCCACTGGGCTGTACACCTAAAAATGGTTAAAATGGTAAATTTTATTTTGTGTTTTGTATATTTTAAAAAGCAGTTTCACGAAGTGTCATATGGGTAAAAGCATGACTGGAGTGCATTTAAGTGAGAATGAAAGTGGAATTGCAGAATCTAGATATAGGCAATAATTTTAAACTTTATAATATTTACAAAATGAAAAAGCTTTAAAAATCCATTTATATGCTACTTAAAATTAAGCATTGTTACATTTTCTTCATTTATGTGTATATTATTAAAGAAGTTTATGTTATTAAAAAATCCAAAGGAAGTATTTCCCCTCTCAGTATTCCTGACTTTTAAACATATTTAAACAAAACTTATCTTGGAATATCAGATCTGGAAGAGTCATGTAGAGCATATAGTTTAATCTCATTTCCAGGAGGTTGAGTTTGTTCAAAGTTATGCAGCTACGTGGTGGTAGGTACAGCTGGTAGAATACCTATCCGGTCTGATCTAATCACTGCACAATACTGTTTCTGGTATCCCCCCTGAAAACTGGTTCTGCCTGTTGGTATCCCTGTCTCTATCAGTATCATCATATTGCTCTAGCTATGAGGCCTGAAATATGGAGGTAATCATTAATTCCCATTCTCCTCTCTCCTATCTCATATCTAATAAATTAAGTCCTGTGGATTTTTCTTTGTAGCATTTATCACACTGTATCCTTTCACATTTAGTGATGCTATAATTGATCATTGGGTTCAAGCCGTGGCAACCTTACCTTCATTGTTTAGTTCCCTATTAACTTTTTATGTAATGGTTTCACCCATTGATGAATATTACTCTTACCCTATTCAGAGCCTTATTCTTCCTTGCTTGTTCTTCAGAGCTTTTTGGCTTTCTCTCCATCTGCATTACTGCTTGGTTTTTCTTCTTAATATATCTTTCTGTACCTACTTCCATCTTACTCAAAAACATCTCCATGACCTAGCAGAAGTCTGTGGCCTGCAAACGTTATTTTGTGACTGCCTTCCCCCCCCCCCCCCTTTGGAAGCTTTTAGGCAGAGCATGGTCTCACCCCAGTTTGCATGAGTCTATTGCTTTTACCCAGCTTACTTCACTTATTTGCACTTCCTATTTGTTCCTGTATCCATTTTGAGTTTGACACCCCACCTGATATTTAGCATGGTCTTCAATGCCCAGAATAATGTCTGCAGTCTATTTTTACCAATTTTATTTTCTACCACTCCCTATAGGAAGCCTTTAGCCATTTTCCTATTACTCTTTTTCTTCTCACTTACCTCTAACCAAATACCTTGACAATTGGCTTATTTCATACTTAGGATCAGTTTCTAGCACTGTGTGTGGTGGGTTTTTTTTGCACTTGTTGGTTTCATAAATCTCTCTTTGAGAAACTCATAAACAGTGGGAAACTATGGGAAAGATTGGTATATAAACAGCTAACTTTAATAGTAAATAAAAAAGGACAGTTGTAAAGAGTGATGAATTCTTCTAGGGAGGGCAGACTTGGTAATTTCTGCCTGGGAAAACTGCATTATCTAGCTTTCCTTGACTCCTCCAAATCCTTGACTTCTTTCCTTGTCCTCCGACCACATCCTTTATTAACACATGATTTTTAGTTCTTTAAATCTCTAAAACGAGATTATAATCTCCTTGAGAACGTGACAATATTTGTATTTTAACTTCTGTATTCTTCCCTGCTCACGAAAGGTACTTGAATTTTGTTGAAAGTATATCAGTTAAGTTTTTTTATGACATGAAGCAGAAAACTGTCTTACTGTTTTAAGTGAAAAGCTTTATTAGAAGAATAATGGAGGCTCACAGGAATGAGAGGAGGCCAGAGGAGCAAGCTTGGAAAATGGGCAGGAACCAAAAGGGCCCCGGATAGTAGGCAGCTGTAACAGCCTGCCCAGCTAGCTGTTCTCATTTCTGGATACTGTCACCATCACCACATTCCTCCAAAAATCAACCATAACTGAACCTTTGACTTTGGGTCAGTTCTTCTAAACTTCAGAGTTCTAAGCATTTCTGCCTTTCAGAGAGTAGAAAAAGGAAAGGTCTGTTCCCTTTAGCATCTCACACCAAGGCATCTCACAGGACTATCCACAAAATAGATTCCCCCAAATAGGAATAGGATTGATGCTGGATAGCTATATAGCCCCCCCTCCCAGCCCATGTTCCTCCCAGGGATAGGGGAACCAATGGTAAATGTTCATTACTAATGGATGAAGAATGTATGTAATCTTGCCTTGGGAAATTTGGAGAGAGAGAGAGTGTGGCAGAGAAGTGAATTATGGTGAGGATCCTTGAGCATATGGGGTAGGGAGAAGAGAGCGTTGAAGACTTTGGGAACTTAGGGTAGACAGCAGTAAGGAACATTCTGAGTTTTTACCTACATGGGGGAAGCAGGAAGTTAGATAGGTAGCATGAGGATCTCAAGGACACTCTCTATCATTTTATTTAGGGCTGGTTTTAGTCAGTAGCAAGTCTTTGGTGGGTCATCTAGGAAGTGAAAGTGGGCTCATATAGTTGGAGAGGCTAGATTTTTGTATTAGTTAAACATTTTTTTAACACCTGATACATCCGTATGGTAAAGAATTAAAACGTAAAAGGGTCTGTAGTAGAAGGCTTTCCTCCCACCCTAGTTGCCATACATCAGAATTCTCCTTAACAGATAGTCATTAGTTTCCTATATAGGCTAGAGATTTTTAAAATGCATTATAAACAAATGTGATTATTCTCCTCTCTCTCTTTTTTTGCTCTTCCATGATTTTATTACAAAAATTAATAAAATTATATAAGGAATTTTAGAAAAAACATACAGGAGAATCAAATCATGATAATAGTTGTAAAAAAACAATATAAATATTTCAAAATGTTTGTTACAAGGATATTTTGATGTACATTTTGAAGCACTACTATCTATTTAACTTCTCCTGATTTTGGCACTAAGTTTATCATAATAAAACAATTTCCACAATACATTTAAAAAAAAACCCTTATACAACCTAATAGAAAAGCAAACAAATAATTAAAAAATGGGAAGAGGATCTGAATAGACAGTTTTCCAAAGAAGACATACAAATGGCCAACAGGTATAGGAAAAGGTGCTTAACATCACTGATCATCAGGCAGATGCAAATCAAAACCACAATAAAATATCACCTCACACCTGTAAGAATGGCTGTTACCAAAAAGACAAGAAATAACAAGTGTTGACAAAAATATGGAGAAAAGGGACCTGTATATACTGTTGGAGGGAATATAAATTAGTGCAGCTACTATGGAAAACAGTATAGAAGATCCTCAAAATATTAAAACTAGAACTACCATATAAACCAGCAGTTCCACTTCTTGGTATTTATCCAAAGGAAACAAAATCACTATCTTGAAAATACGTCTGCACCCTAATGTTTAATGCAGCACTATTTATAATGGCAAAGACATGGAAACAAGTGTTCATCAAGAGATGAATGGTTTTAAAAATGTAACATATTTACAATCAAATATTATTCAGCCATAAAAAGAAGGAAATTCTGCCATTTGTGACAACATGGATCCTGAGGGCATTATACCAGTAAAGTTAAAGACAAATACCAATAACTGTATGATCTCACTTACATGTGAAATCCAAAAAAAAAAAAACAAAAACAAAATCAAAAAAATGAAACTGAAGCCATAGATACAGAGAACATATTGATGGTTGCCAGAGGCAAAAGATGAAATGAGTGAAGGTGGTCAAAAGCTACAAATTTCTAAATATAAAATAAGTCATGTGGAAGTAATGTATAGCATGGTAAATATAGTTAATAATACTGTATCACATACTTGAAAGTGGCTGAGAGATTTTTTTTTCATAGTCATCTCTTGTTGGGATCAATTCTCCATTAGAATGTGAAAGAATTCAGGGGTTCTGAGCAAAGGTCATGGTTAGGAATGCAGAGTGCGCCCTCTTCAGTGGTACCTCTTGGCTACTCATGTTTAAGTTCTTTGTAAGAACAGCAGTAGTTGAAAAACTTGTAAGATAACAGCATCACAGAAAGACCAGTGATGGCCCCCTTTCTTCATGTTAACATACTTGTTGTAATACCTGTAGTAACCTCTTTGAAACGCTCCAGCAATGCCTTTGGGGTGAAATCCTGCATCAGTATCTAGCTTGGCAGCTTTGCTAATTTGACATCCGGGAGCTGCTTCTCCTTCAGTGGTATGATTAATGCCAACTTAGAGTCCTGGCTGTCCCTCCACTAGGAATTCTCTGATGCAGAAAAAGAGATGAATGTTTTGTAGATAAAAACATTTTTCTGTTGCTAATTATTATTGTATAACTTGAAACCAAATCTATACTCCAATTTCTTGTATCTTTTCTCACAAGCATTCGGTGTTCTTTTCCTTGCTTCAATAATATAATTACATCTGGCTTAGGAATGGAATGGTCCACTAAGACCAAGTAACTATAGTTCTCCATCATCACATCATGGTACAAGTTCTGAACAGTGTTGAGAAATTCCTTTTCATGCTGATGGAACTCTGTGGCCACATCTCTGAATATTATTGATCCACGGGCCATGGTTTTAGACCTGCAAGAGCAGATGAATACCCAAGGTCTCCCTTTATCAGAAAAACGCAGAATCCAGAAAACCCAGACCACCGCTTGTGGGCTCTGGGTACATCTACACAGTCGTTTCTGGCAACCCAGGCCATTTTTTTTCTTCGGTTGAGTGCCACTCACAGGCAGCGCACAACAATTAACATGGAAAAAGGCCCGAGGTGGAAGTCACCTCTTTGCTTGTTCTTTTCCCCTCTTTTGTACCAAATGATAACTAACATTTGTTCCACTGTTCTGTGCATTGCTTTTTTTCATATAATGTGTATTGGAGAGCTTTCTACATCAGTATACGAAGAGTTTTGTTATTCTCTTTTTACATAGGGATGTATTATAAGTTATTTAAATGCCCCGTTGATGGACATGTAGGTCGTTTTTGGTCTTCTCCTATCATGGTTAATGCTGTAGTAAATGCTGCTGTTGAACATTTATCGTTTCTTGTGTCTGAGTATGTCATTTGGATAACTCCTAGAAGTAGAATTGCTGGGCTAAAGAGTTTTGCATTTTAAATTTTGTAGATAATAACAAATCATCCTCCACCATGATTTCAACAAGTTATGAGAGTTCTGGTTTCCCCACAATTGAGGACGATTTTTAAAGATTCATCTTTGAGGTCTGTGTATAGGAAAAGAGCCTGAGGAGGAATTTCTTTTCACTTTTTTTCACTCTAAGTCTCTGCGGGAGATTTCAGAGATAAGCCAGTGGGAAGTTGAGATGTGGGTAACTTTTAGCCTCTGGTTGAAGCAGCAGCGACCCCCACCCCCACCGAATCCTTAAGTGCCAAATTCTTTTTTTTTTTGTCTTTTGTTGTTGTTATTGTTGTTGTTGTTGCTATTTCTTGGGCCGCTCCCGCGGCATATGGAGGTTCCCAGGCTAGGGGTCGAATCGGAGCTATAGCCACCGGCCTACGCCAGAGCCACAGCAACGCGGGATCCAAGCCGCGTCTACAACCTACACCACAGCTCATGGCAACGCCGGATCGTTAACCCACTGAGCAAGGGCAGGGACCGAACCCGCAACCTCATGGTTCCTAGTCGGATTCGTTAACCACTGCGCCACGACGGGAACTCCCCAAATTCTTCATCATATATTACTTATACAATGGGACTTTAGGCTGCTTTTTTCCCCCCACTCTCCTAAAGTTGCAGTCTAAATGTTTCATTTATTAAAAATTAAACACTACTCTTATATACTATTTCTCAGTTTTATTGACATCCTTGCAATTCTTTCTGATGAGGATTTTAAGAAGATAACAATAGCACTATACCATTTTTATACTCTGGAAATCAGCAATTGACTGATTCCCAGCAGTTGGAAAATAAAATTATTTCCAAGTTTTAGACTCAATTTAGTTGGGCTTTATTTCAGGTTGCATGTCTTGGCAAAGTTAAAATTCTCTGATGGTCAAGTTTTCACCCTAAAATTTTTTTCTGATAATTTAAAAAAGTATTTTAGGCAGTAATAGTGTTTCTACCTTGTTATCAGTTCCACACCTCATTTTTCGTTCAGTTGTAATTCCTTTGATTTCAAAGGGAATATTTCCCTTAGCCCAGCCTTATGAGCTTCCACTGTTTGAGTTTTGCTTGAACTCCTTTTTTGTTAGTATGTTTGTTGAATTTACCCTTGCTTTGTATGTTAACCGGATATAGGCTGTTTAATACCTTTTTAAAATCATATGTAGATAGATAGTATATAGAGAAAATTTCACATAGTGTAATTCACCCTTTTTAGATGTATAGTTTTGAGGTTTCTTGTTTTTGTCTTTTTGTCTTTTTAGGGCCGCACCTGTGGCATATGGAGGTTCCCAGGTTAGGGGTTGAATCAGAGCTGTAGCCACTGGCCTACACCACAGCCACAGCAACACTAGATCTGGGCCTTGTCTGCAACCTACACCACAGCTCATGGCAACACCGGATCCTTAACCCACTGAGCGAGGCCAGGGGTCAGATCTGAATCCTCATAGATAGTAGTCAGGTTCATTAACCATCGAGCCACAACAGGAATTCCCCATTTTGACAAATTTATACAGTCACATAACTCCACCACAATCAAAATACAGAATATTTTTGTCAGCTTCAAAAGCCCGTCATGTTCCTTTTAGTCAGTCCCTCTCCCCCTTCCTCTCAATCCTTGATCTGTTTATTGTCTTTATACATTTTATTATTTCTAGAATATCAAATCAGTGGGATCATATAGTATGTAGCCTTTGAAATTGTCTTATTTCACTTAGCATAAAGATTTTGAGATTCCTCTATATTGTGGCATGCTTTCTTGCTTTTTAGTGATAGGAAGTGTTTCATTGTGTGGATGTATCAAGGGCCGTTATTTTCAGTGTGTTTTTTGGAAGAGTGATTTGAGCTGATTGGTAAGGTTTGAGTACATAGGTCAGTAATTTCAGGTCATCCATGGTCAAGCCTAGGTTACTCTATCAAAGTTCAGTAGTGTATTCTGGCATTAGAATCTTAAATTTTTGTAGGATTAGTCTTCGTAGAGGACATCACTTGAGTTAGACTTGGAGGCCTGAGGAATAGGAATGCCATGAAAGAATGTTACAGAGCAGTAAGTGAGCATGACCACTAAACTCACAGTTACTTTGAGAACTTGTCTTGCTCTTTTTTGTATTTTTCACCCTCCAGTGACATTGGAGTCCCTTGACAGTTATTTGTTGAGTAAGCTGAATTCATCCCCAAACGCTGTCAGGTTGTGATTTTAATGTACTTTGTCCCTGAAGCATAGTTCCCTGTACCCTTAAAATAATTATGCCTCCCCAACCCCCACAAATGGCTATAAAGAAAGAGGGTCAGCCTCTTCACGTTTCCTTACATTAGTATTTCCTGTTCTTTTCATCACCAAGTGCCCAAGTCCTTTTTAATCCTTTGCCCATCATCCTCCCACCATGGAACCTTATGTTTTGGAAGATTTTCTCTATCATATAGCATTTAATAAACAAATAATTTCCTTATTTGGGAAAAATCAGTCAAAGATCTCTAGCTAGTTATCTAGCTAGCTATGTACCTGATAGTAAAAGAGCTTCTGGTTAGCCAAAAATAACCACGGTTAGTTGCATAGAGTATACATAATTCCTTCCAGGAGCAAATAAATTTATCTTTTAGTTAATTTCATTAAAGGAACATGTGCAACTTGGTTTAGTCTTTTAAAAATATTAGTGATAGCTTGAGGACACTCATTACTACATTCACACATCTCTAAAGGTCCAGAGACTTCCAAGCTTGAAATTACTGTGTGCTTTCTTTTTTAGAAACGCCTGATCTAAATATTAACCAAATGATTTGAGAACTGGACTGGTGACTTACTTAAGGCCATGGGAATTCCAAAGACCTAAGGAGAGGCTTTGGCATTATGCTTCAGCCTTCATCAACAACATTAGCATTTCAGTCATAATTGTACAAATCTAGGTTGGGCTCTAGCGGGAAAATACTCTATCAGACTGGACTTTTTGTGTTGTTTAATGTCAGAAAACTCAATACAAACTAACTTAGGAAAAAAAGGAAATGTATTGAAGCAATTCTAAAGGCCAGATTTGTTTCAGGTACTACTTGATTGAAGTTCAAGCATTGTTTCCCAAATCTGATTCTTCTTTCTGTGTCTCTAGGCTCTGACACTGCTGTTTGGGTTACATTCTCAGGCAGTTTCTTTCCTGTGGTTCTAGGTTGGCTGTAGCAGCTCCTGTCTGCATTTTTCCAGGTTCAAGTCCAGTGGAAGGAGAGAGGCTCTTCCTAGCATTTCCCAGAGGAATTTGAGTCTCATTGACTGACTGAAATATATGGTCATCCTGTACAAGTGACTATGCTCAGGGAAATGATGCACTGATTGTTTAGGCTCAGGCCAATACATCTAGAGCTGAAGCCCTGTTCAGACATAGAGACTAAGAGCTGGGATACGGCATTCAGCAAGGGCAACTTGGGTTATAATTATCAAAGGAAGTAGGAATACATGTAAGTTACCCCAATACCAGATGTCTGTACACTAGCATTTACACATGCTTGTCATTTTATTTATTAGGCACTGAGCTAGATACTTTCACAGATGTAGTTTCCTTTAATTCCATTCTCATAGTGCCTCTGTAAGATAGTTATTTTTCTCTCTGCTTTTAGTTAAGGAGATAATCTCAGATTAAGTCATTGCCCAGTTTCAATAATTATCAATAATTGCTGGAACCAGAACTTGAGTCAAAGTCTTTGTGAATCCAACTGCAGTACATTTTTAACATTTCCTCTCCAGTGTTCAGAAAACATCCTGAGCAATAGCTGCAGCATCACTGGAAAATGATTGTAGTTGCTCTAATTATTTTGAAGATTGAAACACTCATTTGAATGTGTTTGTAAAATAATGAATTATGTTATTTCTAGCTGATTCCTTTGGTAGGCTCATATGAGCTACATTCATTCATCGAATAAATATTTGTTGCGTGCCTATTATGCTCAAGGTACCCTTCTAGGAACTGAAGATAAAGCAGTGAACAGAACAATTACCCCATGTTAAGGGGCTTACATTCTCTTGTAGACAAAACGCATAAAGGAATATATAATATAAAATCAGAGGATCATGAGTCTTCCTTTTTTATTTAGATTACTGAAGGGGCATTAGCCCTTGCAGGCATTTATTTGTTGGGGCAGACAGAGCCATAAAATTTCATTCATAGTTTGCCTAGTATTGACTCTGGTAAAATGCAATGAGGCCACTCTCAGATCAGGGCCAGAAGCATGGTAGAAAAATAAATGAAATAACTATTTAAAATCAGTAAGGCTGTAAGGAAAGCCAAATGAATTAAACATTAATTTATATTCAAAACACATTTTCCTCCATTGTGGATTTTTTTTTTTTTTTTTTTGCTTTTAGGGCCACACCCATGGCATATGTAAGTTCCCAGGCTAGGGGTCAAATTGGAGCTACAGCTGCTTGCCTACGCCACAGCCACAGCAACACAGGATCTGAGCCACATCTGTGACCTACACGACAGCTCACTGCAATGCCGGATCCTTAACCCAATGAGCGAGGCCAGGGATCGAACCTGCGTCCTCATGGATACTAGTTGGGTTCATTAATCACTGAGCCACTAATGGAACTCCCCCTGGGTTGTTTTTAGAAAGAGTTTTTTCCTCCCTCCAACCACTACCTTTTCTTCACACACAGAGAACTGTAGACTGTTGAGAGCAATGATCCTCAAAAGGTAGTCTTTAGATATCTGGGGGTGCCCTTTTAGAAGGTTTAGGAGGTTAAAACCATTTTCATCATCAGACTAAAATGTGATTAACCTTTTTCTTTGTGTTGACATTTGGTCTGATGGTGCAAAAGCAGTGGAGGATAAAACTATTCATGTTTTAGAGTGAATCAGTACAATGACACTAAACTATACTAATAGTCATATTCTTACAGTTAAAAAAAAGTTTTACTTAAGAACATTTTGATTAATAAAAAATTAGTTTTACTAAGTCTTAATTTTTGAGTAAATGTCTTTTTAATATCCTGGGTGATAAAATGGGAATCATGCATGTAACACTTTCACCTGCATATCAGAGTGCAGGGGTTCTTGAGGAAAAGCACTTTTGTGATTGAATTGTGAATTGATCTAGCTGCTTTTTTCATGGAATACTGTTTTTATTTGAGAGAACAACAGGCAAACTATGGCTGTTCAGAGTTGGGTGTTTGGCAGATATTTTCTCAAAAACAAAGTTATCTTTCAAGGCAAGTTCAAGGAAAAGAACTGGGAATATTTGTTGCCAATTATAATAATTTGGCCTTTCAAGTGAAAACCAGAACTCTGGAATAATTGTATTAACCACTATGAGCTTGACAGTGTCCCAGTATTTAAAGACTTTTTTGAGGATATTGATAAGTATGTTTTTGAAATATTATATAGTGAAATGTGTCAACATTTGAAAGAGCTGCATAAGTTAGTGAATCAGTATTTTCTAAATGACTAGTGACATGGTGGTTCAAAATCATGCAAGTTAGAAGATCCATTCAAAATGCAAGATAAACCAGTATATTTTTAATGTGAGAAAGTATGAAAATTTCATTCATATGGTTTCAGATTCTATATTGCAACTTTTTTTTTTTTAAGGGCTGCACCCACAGCATATGGAGTTTCCGGGCTATAGGTTGAATCGGAGCTACAGCTGTCGACTTACACCACAGCCATAGAAACGCAAGATCCAAGCTTCATCTGCGACCTACACTACAGCTCATAGGAATGCTGGATCCTTAACCCACTGAGCAAGGCCAGGGATTGAACCTGCATCCTCATGGATACTGGTTGGATTTGTTACCACTGAGCTATAACAGGAACTCCGCAACTAACTTTTCAGAAATTATCATTGACACATCTTGGTTTTCTATCAAAACAGAATATCCACAACTATCTAAAATGACTATTAAAATAACCTTTTTTTTTTTTTTTTTTTCCCAGCTACGCATCTCTCTGGGGCTGGATTTTCCTTATACTTTAGTCAAAACAACATATGACAAATCGAAGGCAGGCTCTTTTATGAGAATTCGGCTATCATCTTCTATTAAGACTGTATTTTCATTCATTTTTGGGGGAGAATACATTTACATTTGACCCTTCAACAACACCAGTTTGAGCTACACGGGTCCACTTATACACAGATTTTAAAAATACTAAAAACTATAGTAGTACGCTATTCATTGTTTAGATGTAGAACCGTGGATATGTTACGCTTGGATTTTTTACTGGGTAGAGGGTCAGTGCCCCTGACCTCATGTTGTTTGAGGGTTAACTATATATATATATATATATTATATTTTTTTTTTTGTCTTTTTTAGGGCTGCACCCTCAGCATATGGAAGTTCCCAGGTGAGGGGTTGATTCAGAGCTATAGCCAGCAGCAACACCAGATTCGAGCCACATCTGTGGCCTATGCCACAGCTTGCAGCAACACTGGATCCTTAACCCACTGATTGAGGCCATGGATCAAACCCACATCCTCATGGACACCTGTTGGGCTCTTAACCAACTTAGCCACAATGGGAACTCTTTTTGTTTGTTTGTTTGTTTGTTTGTTTGTTTGTTTTTGTCTTTTTGCTATTTCTTGGGCCGCTCCCCCGGCATATGGAGGTTCCCAGGCTAGGGGTCGAATCGGAGCTGTAGCCACAGGCCTACGCCAGAGCCACAGCAACGCGGGATCCAAGCCGCGTCTACAACCTACACCACAGCTCACGGCCACGCCGGATCGTTAACCCACTGAGCAAGGGCAGGGACCGAACCCGAAACCTCATGGTTCCTAGTCGGATTCGTTAACCACTGCGCCACGACGGGACACAATGGGAACTCTTAAAGTTAACTATATTTTTAATAACCTGTGTCATTTATGTTAACATTTAATAGGTTTATTTTTGTTTCAAAATAAATTAATAAAAACTTTTTTCAATTTTAATTTATAATAGTACAACTTTTTATATTAGTTATAAGCAAAAGCTCTTTGAGATCCTCAATAATTTTTAAGGGACCAAGAAAGCTTGAGAACTGAGATATTGAGAACTGCTGCCTTAAGGGCTGTTTTTTCCTTCCAAGGATCAAAGATGTCTCTAAGTTCTCTACTTTATCTGCATGGTGAACCTAAGTGATGGGTTCCCCACAAAAATGAAAGTTTAGTAGGGAATTCTTCACTTATTGGTAGAATTTGCAAATCCTTTTAAGCAGGGTCTAATTTCTAATAATTAAGAACCTGGACTAGAAATCACTAGAGCTTTTTTATTAAAATTAGAGGATTTGGAGTTCCTGTCATGGTCGCAGTGGTTAACGAATCCGACTAGGAACCGTGAGGTTGCGGGTTTGATACCTGGCCTTGCTCAGTGGGTTAAGGATCCGGTGTTGCCATGAGCTGTGGTGTAGGTCGCAGATGCAGCTCAGATCCTGCTGTGGCTCTGGCATAGGCCGGTGGCTACAGCTCTGATTAGACCCCTAGCCTGGGACCCTCCATATGCAGCAGATGCAGCCCCAGAAAAGACAAAAGGACAATAAATAAATAAATAAAATTAGAGGATTTGGTTTTGGGATTAGGCTGAGGTCTTTCTGGATAGGAAGCAAGCATAGGGCCAAGAAATATCCTTGGTAGATACTCCAGCAAATGACTTCTGCATCTAGGGCTCCTCACCTCTTTGCAGGTGGAATTACCTCTTTACCTCAAGCTTAGCACCCTTCCCTAAGCCATTGGTGGCCGAGTCAGTATATCACAGTAGGAGACTCTCTAAACTCCCTGGCAGGTGGCAGGAGAGTGGGAAACCATAGTTGATGAATGGGTGTTCTTAGTTTAAATTGTGAGGGTCTTTTCTATAGGGTATACTACACTAGTTGTGTGGCTAGCTCCTATGACAGTTACATGTGGGTGGGATAGGCTTTCATCTCCTTGCCTTAGGTGCCCTCAATTCCACATAAGATGTTCAGGGTTTAGGAGTTCCCATCGTGGCTCAATGGTTAATGAATCTGACTAGAAACCATGAGGTTGGGGTTCAATCCCTGTCCTTGCTCAGTGGATTAAAGATCCGACATTGCTGTGAGCTGTGGTGTAGGTC
Organism: Phacochoerus africanus; assembly: GCF_016906955.1. Lineage (NCBI taxonomy): Eukaryota > Metazoa > Chordata > Mammalia > Artiodactyla > Suidae > Phacochoerus > Phacochoerus africanus. The sequence continues at coordinate 86,529,469 of NC_062547.1, read as the reverse complement.
GCGGATGCGGCTCGGATCCCACGTTGCTATGGCTGGGGTGTAGGCCAGTGGCTACAGCTCCGATTCAACTCCTAGCCTGGGAACCTCCATGTGCCGAGGGAGCAGCCCAAGAAATGGCAAAAAGACAAAAAAAAAAGATGTTTGGGGTTCAACTTTTTTCATAAGTTGGAAACTGCTTCTACTTTAAACAAATTCTACATTTTAAATCAGGATAAATATTATATTATTATAAAGACTGGTAAAATTAAGGATGTTCTCACAGTGGTAGAAAAGAGTCATTTTGCTCTTTATGAGACTGAATGATGAGATTTGATACATAGGCTATGAAATTAAACCCACGGGTGGTACTTAAAACACAACAGAGGTAACGATCAAGAAGTATATGAATTCCCAAATTTTATAAAATGGCATCATATTTCTCAGGGCTGATGGTATTGAAAGAAAAAATAAATATTCCACAAAATTGTCTATTTTCTAGTTAAACTGGTGTCCTATAACTGTATCTGAAAAGCTAAGTTGTAATTTTGAGGACACCATGGATGAAAGAGAAAAAAATTACTACTACTAGTAACAGATGTGAAATTACATTAGATAAATATAATCATTAGTTTCAGTCTCACCCTGGTTAATTTGTTTGTGGAAATGTGCAACCCATTATTCATTAGATAATTTTTCACACATTGATTAGAAAGCCATGTCGAATTGTGACCCTGCACATTTGGGCTTACCTATCTTGCAATGAAGTATACCGCTTACAATAGTGGAAATGGGGGACAAAATGTTTATCTCAGGCTGATTTTGTGCCAATAAATAAAGTAAATCAATAGCCAGTGAAGTGTGAACAACATTTCTCTGCTGTATAATATGGTTTTGGGGGCAATTTGACATGCTACAAGGGGAAACAAGGGTCTTGAACAGAAAGGTAATAAAAGCAAATCATGCTGGTAACTGTTATTGAAGTCCTGTATTTTTCTATACTTGGGCAGCTTTAAGATGTGAAAAATAATGCACATAAAATTATAAAAATATTGAGGCAGCTTTCCCCCATATTTATAAACATTCTTTCTTATAGCTAAACTTGATTTTATTGGTCATGCACTCTATACCTGTGACAAATCTTTTCTCTTTTCTGTTTGATCTAATTTAGTACACAAATTCAGATAACATTAATGTATTTATAGCAAATGCAACACAAAGATCTTAAATTTCAAATAGAGTTTATTAGCACTCAGTAAGACCCTATCTGAATTTTACCTTTCAAAATTCAGGTAACTACTTAAAGTAATCAAAAATCCCTTGAATTTAAAAAAAAAACATATTTTCTGCCCTGCAGAAAGCTTCAAGGAGAAACTCCCATTTTTCTCATTTTGCCACCTTTCTTACCATTCCAAGCCCTGCAGAACCATAGGAAAGTGAATCTTTTTTCTAATTCTCTGGAGTAATGATATAAATACATTCATAAATGTATCTTCTTGCCAGTTTGAACCTCAGGTGTCTTTTAAATTAAGATGAAAGTAACACGTTTTTCCACATAATGCAGGCTGTATTCAAGTAATTAATGGTTAATTAAAAGCAGGCTTTTTTCTGTAGGCAGAAGAGTATAGACAGTGAAGGGCTGTACTGTGTTACCATAGAAAGGAGGAGGTTAGGCTGTTTGGTTTCTAGAAGCAGCCTCTGGCCTTCTTGGGCTAAAATAAACCATAGCCAGGGAAACCTGCATATTCAAAGGAGAAATGGTTCCTGGTATCACAGAAACAGTGTTTTGTTGCCTAGGAATGTTATTTCCTTGACAAACTCCGTGTACCATTGTTAGAATTTCACAAAATCATTGACAACAGACATTTTAATAATGTGTGCTGACATGAAGTGTGTCTCTTTATAGACAATGACTTGATTCATGTGGCAAGTCCTGTATTTATATTTTATTTGTATATATCTTTATTTCATGATTACCCCCTCCTTTTTAAAATCTGGACAGGGCTTTAGTCTATTGTAGATTAATTTTAAAAAATCTAGATTTAGCCAGATTTATGGTATGTTATATATAATATGGATAAAGGGAAAGATTTTAATTTTATATTTCAGTGCCAGACTCGTAGAAGTGTAAATACTTGTGAGAGCCAATATAATGAAGAGACCATGGGTGATAAAGAATAAGTGTTAGTTTGAGAATTAGATCTGTATTCTAGTCCTTGCTGTCATTAAGTTCTGAAGCTTTTCTGATTTTGATAGACTAAGTGAGCTCTAAGTCTTCCAGCTTTACTATTCCATGCATATTATATTTTTAATAACAGCATCATACTATACATGGATAAATAAACTTTATGACTTTAGATAATAGTCTACTTTTATAGCCTGCTTTGTTTGCATTTAATATAAACATTTTTCTGTGTCCTAATGTATTCTTTCACATCATTTATAATGAAAATTATTTGTAATTGCTGTATCATATTCCATTATATGGATTTACTGTAATTCATTTAATCATCTCTCTGTTCCTGGATGTGATCAAAACTACCATCAAAGCTTCCTTGTAATGCTGCCATAGTTTATTAATTGATCTCCCTTTTCCAGCTCTTGCCCCTTATAGTCTGTAATCACTAACTACATAAGTCTTTTCTTTTTAATGGCACTCAAATACAACTCTCCAACCATCCTTAAAATAAAATCCCAAATCACTGCATGGCCTATAGGGCACTGTGTAATCTGGCACCTACCTACCTTGGGAACCTTAGTTGTGCACTTTGCCTCACCCACTGCTCCTCACCCACTGCTTTCTTGGTTGGTCTCCACTTTAAGTGTGTCCCAACTTTAGGGCTTTTGCTCTTGGTATTTGCTCTACCTGGGACACAGTTCTTTCTGTTACTTGCATGATTTGCTTTTTCACTTTCTTCAGATCTCTGCTTAAATGACACCCTTTCAGAAGGTTCTTCCCTGAGTTTTATTCCTAAAATAGTATTCTCCCACCATTTTCTATCTTCTCTTTTTTCTTCATAACCCTCATTACTACCTATCTTTTTTTCCCCTCCCTCCCTTCCTCTTTCTTTCTTTCTTCCTTTCTTTTCTTTTCTTTTCTTTTCTTTTCTTTCTTTTCTTTCTTTTCTTTTCTTTTCTTTTCTTTTCTTTTCTTTTCTTTTTCTTTTCTTTTCTTTTCTTTTTTCTTTTCTTTCTTTCTTTTTTCTTTTTTCTTTTCTTTCTTTTCTTTTCTTTTCTTTTCTTTTCTTTTTTCTTTTCTTTTTTCTTTCTTTCTTTCTTCTTTTCTTTCTTTCTTTTCTTTCTTCTTTCTTTCTTTTTC